>NC_143558.1:6969696-7272727 GCF_054136105.1 Typopeltis vanoorti
AAAGAAACTTTCACAACTTTTGAATGGTCAGTAACCTTTATGAGCACCATAATTACATCACATTTTCAGTTATTGGAAAACATTTTTAATGCAAAATTTCAGAACTCCTATTTTTCACACTTTCATGGGAGCATAATATTTGAAATAGTAGTCAAATACTTTTGTATTTTCATTAGGTCATCAAGAACTTTAGCTACCTATACTATAGCATGCATGGATCTATTTTTGGCCAGTTCTCCTTCCAAATATACTGTAGAGGTCACCTCTCCTCTCAGCAACTCACACCTTCCTCCAGTCACTCCCAACCTCGCATCCTCTGGCACTAAAAAGGAGCTAGTTGGGATGACCTCCAGAAGTTTTACTTCTCTTTTCCTTGGTATGACTTGCTCCATTGACCTACTGTGAACAAGATGCAGAAATTATTCTCACTGGTATGAAGGTCTTTATCCCTCATTCAAACCATAATCCACATTCACCACTTTCCAAGCCCTGGTTGAACCGAAAATGTGTTAAAGCAGTCCAAGAAAAAATTCAACTTGCTGCATGTTGATGAAGAACTCCAGCTTCATACTCTGCTTATACCGAAGAATGCAATATATGCAAATCAGTCATCAGTAGATCCAAATCCAATTTCATGAAGGCAACCGGCAGAAAACTCACCTCATGTCCAAATGGAAGTCATGCCTTCTGGTCACTTGCTAAGGCTGTTGGATGCAACTTCTCTCCTGCACTTCTACCTCTGTCTCATCCTGATGGCACTGTTTTTACTTTACCCAAAGATAAAGCTGATTTCCTGGCATTACTCTTTTTCTCAAACTCCTGCATAGATGACCAAGGGAAATCACCTCTACCATACCGGAGCCAAGCACCATATTCCTCCTGTAGTTTTTTGAAAAAAAAAGTCATCAGAAAACTACTAAATAACTTGGATACTAAAAAGTCTTCTGGTCCTGATGGCATCTCACCAATTGTTCCCAGTTGTGCTCCAGAATTAAGACTCGTCCTGCATCATCTCTACAATCTATATTGTTTCCAAATGCATGGAAACAATCGCATATCTATCCTATTCCTAAAAAGGGTGATAGAAGTCAATCATCACACTATCGACCAATTACTCACCTTAGTCCTCTCCAAAATAATGGAGAAAGTCATCAAAAGCCAACTTCTCCACTACTTAGAGGCCCACCAGTACAGATATTGCTATTCAAGATCCACAGCTGACCTTGTAACTTACATCACCCACCACTGGACAAATGCCGTGGAAAGGTTTGGAGAAACTTGTGCTGCTGCCTTTGACATTCCAAAGCCTTCAACCATGTGTAGCATTGTGGCTTACTTAACAAATTGCCATCCTTTGGTCTCCCTGCCACCATCTGTAATTGGGTAGCCAGCTTTCTCTCTGGTTGTTCTCTGTGGGTCATGATAGATGGCTCCCTCTTGAGTTTCACCACCAATGCTAGTGTCTCCAGGCTCTGTCCTATCACCTACTCTCTTTCTCCTATACATAAATGACTTATTCACAATAACCACCAATCCCATTCACAGCTTTGCCAATAATAGTACTTTCCACTTAACCTACTTATTTGACAAACCATGCAGTACTCTGACATCCCAGGCTACAAGGTCATCTACAACTAATGCCTTAAACATTGATCTACATACTCTCCTCCAATGGGGGCAAGATCAGCCCTTTATGTTCAGTGCCACCAAAACACAGTCTTGCCTTTCCTCATGCAAAAGTGATCCCAGCTTACCTATCCTTACGCTTGTTTATACACAAATCACCAGACAAGATCAGATCTCTTTGCTTGGACTACCATCTTCCCTGGCATAAACACATCACATCAATAGCCTTGTCAGCATCCAAGAAACTTGGAATTCTCTTTTGTTCAAGAGCCTGTTTTACACCCAGGTAGCTCTTCATTATATACTAATCCCAAATCCATCCATCCATGTTTAGAATACTGCTCACATGTTTGGAGTGGTTAACATAAAACTTCCCTTAAAATCCTTAACACCATTCAGAGACATTCAATTAGATTCATAGAATTCCTCTCTTACAGACTCACTTCAACCTCTATTTCACAGGCAGTGTTTCAGCACTGGGTCTATTCTGCAGGTACTTCGATGGTCATGTTCCAGTGAATTGCCAATCATCAATTCTCCACATTCTATTGCATCTAAAAGCTGCAGCTTCTCAGCACCCCTTTACTGTTCAACTGCAAACACACCGAACCTGCTTCTATTCATCCTCTTTTATTCCTTCCACCTCTGTCTTCTGGTATAGCCTTCTTCAACAAGTATTACCAAATAGTTCCACCTGCACAAAATTATTTCTCAGTCCTCACCTGCACCCCTACACACAACATGATTTGTCTATATTTCCCTCAACCTCTTGTGTATAGAATCAATATTAAAAATAAAAATGCAGGAGTTTTATTATTTATACTTCCCCCTCCCCCAGATAATTCTGAGAGAGAGAAAGATTGTCTAGGGACAAGCAGCTGTTTGCTTTTTTGCTTTGAATTTCATCCAGAGATGGATAGAAGAAAACTAGCCTCCTTAACAACCCATGTTAAAAGTGATTTCACTTGAGGAGTTAAAACTAGACAGTTTTCTTGCATATGCCATTGTTGCACAGTTTGAGTCTTACTATCATTTCAAAAATACATTATCTGTTTATTGTTAATAAAGCCATTGCACATAGGTTTGATCTATCTTAGTCCTTGGATGTGCTATAAGAATTTAATTTTTATTTAATGTAACATATATAATATATTGCATTAAGGTATCCCTTGGTTAATGCGATTAATTAATCCCTTGATGTTACCTCATATATCAAAATCATGTTAATCAAATATAATAATCAATAGTAAAAATTACAATTCGTCCGTGATCGAATACTGTATTAATCCCTTAACGCACGCAACCAACTTGACTCGGGATCCGAGAAACTGAATTTTTTATGCGTACCTGAGTTAATACGTGTGACCGTGAATTTTGGTTTCACATATAAATACAACCAAATATACACGCTAGACAATTTTGTGTCTATTTCCTTTCAGCCGAGAAAAGTTGCCAACGGCGGGTATGAGCTATTTTCTTTGTGTTGATGGCCTCGAAACGCATCAAGGACATAAAACAATTTCTACATTTTTCAAATAATAATGAATTTGATCCAGCAAATCACCCTCGTCCAAAAAATTGCGTAAAAACGGCCGCTTTCTGATTTTTAATTGGAGCGTTAAGGGGTTAATAATTCGTTTTATACAGTACTCTTTTAGGAAAGATAAAAAATGAATGCAAAGTAAATGTTTCATAAATGCTTGTACCTACATTAGTCACTGTAATTTTTTTATCAAAAAAGTTATGAAGAATTGTTTTAGTTTTTTTCTTATAAGCATATATTCTACAAGCAAAATGACTCTCTAGACCTCGACAAACAAGCATTCTTCGATTAAAATCTGGATTCACATCCATTACTTGCTGCTTAAGTGATTCTAAACTGCGAAATATTCCATCCAGTTCTTGATTGTTATCTCCTTTGGAACCTCATCTTCACATTCCAAAGTTTGTTCGCTGTTTTTCCAAACATCTCTCATGCAGCTAGAAGACACTTGCTCCCACAAGTCATGAATGTTTTCAGTTGCTCGTTTAATGTTAAAATTTTTGGAGCCTAATTGCATGTTCTCTCATTATTGTTTCTATTGCCACTGAGAATGTCTTTTTAACAAAATAGGCTTTGAAAGATGCAATGATGGCCATGTCGATGGGTTGTAGCAATAATGTCGTATTTAGTGGAATTTTTTAATTTAAAGGCACGTTAATTAAAACTGTTGCACGTATATAAAGGAATTGTCGCAATTAATTTCGACTCATTAATCAAATCCCCCGTTAAGCAAGGGATACGTACGTACGTACGTGTGTGTGTGTGTGTGTGTGTGTGTGGAAAGCATTTTATCTTGGGTATAATAAATGTTAAAGATACCAAGCTATTTTAAAGCTGGTTTTTACTCCATTTCCCAAGTAAGCAAACAGACAAACAAGTCAAGTTTGCACCTGCACATATTGTAAGTCTAGCTGACCCTCAGAGTAGTGCAAGTCAAGGCAACTCATGGTAAAGGTAGAATAAGCTCTGATCACTATTCTTAATATTTACCCTTAATGCACAGCCCATCTCCTTGAGGAGATGTATGATGCTATGTATTAAAGGCAAGGTGCCACTACCCAGACCGACTTTGACCTTTATTGAGGTCTCATCAGTGTGAGCCAGGCTAGAAATACCAAGATTTTAGTAATACAGAGCTTATAAGTACACAATAAATAACGGAAAAAACTCACGTAGAAAGATTATTTATTAGTATAATTTTCGCCTGTGTGTCACAGGCGAAAATTATACTAATAAATCTTTCTACGTGAGTTTTTTCCGTTATTTATTGTGTACCAATATGTCTACTCACAGTTTACCTCTTTTAAAACTTAGAGCTTATAAGTATTTTACCAGAACAAGTTACCATAAGGTGTTTTAACCTTATTAAATAAAAATCTCAGGATGAGATATAAATGTAGAAATTATATCATAGCTTATTCTACCTTTACCATGAGTTGCCTTGACTTGCACTACTCTGAGGGTCAGCTAGACTTGCAATACGTGCAGGTGCAAACTTGATTTGTTTGTCTGTTTGCTTACTTGGGATATGGAGTAAAAACCAGCTTTAAAATAGCTTGGTATCTTTAACATATATGTTAAAGATACCAAGCTATTTTATATATGTATAAATGTAAACTTGGTTTTAATCCATTTCCCAAGTAAGCAAACAGACAAGTAATTCAAGTTTGCAATTAGAAGTAGTTCAAAATTCTAGTAGCAAGGCTTATACGTCGGTCATACATAACTGGTAATTAGTTTATGGAATTAATAACCCATATAAAGTATATTAATTAAAGGTAACTTTAATAAATAACTTCTATATTTCGGCAACGTCACGTTGCCATCTTCAGGAACATAAAGATATGGTATGTGCACGCAGGCACTAACAAAAGCAAATGAGGAAGAAAGCAAGAAACTAATATTGTTCCTACAGTCCTAATGGTGCCCTCTGGTGGGCTAATTTGGTTGACTTGGCAGTTGGGCTGAAGATCTCAAAATGTAAGTCTCCCAAATTTGGGGTAGTTTCATGCATCCAAATTTGGTGAGGTTAGGAACGTTTTTTAGAGCTGATGAAGATTCCTTGAATAATCTTTCGTATTTAAACTTGCTGCGGTGTATTATTTTTGTTTTCTTCCAACGAATTCTATGGTGGGTATCTAAGGCATGGTCTGCCAGTCCAGAGCGACTGTACGGGTAAAACCGGATGTAGTCTTTGTGTTCTGAAATCCTGATATTTGTTGTTCTGCCTGTTTGGCCAAAGTAGGACAATTTGCAGCTGCAACGGACCTGGTATACACCAGGTAGGTCCAGGGGAAGTGGTTGGTCTTTGGTAGAGCGGATAAGGGATGCCAACTTTTTATGTGGTCTGTAACAAGAAGTAAGGTCATATTTCTGAGGATATTGGTTATTTTCTCAGAGGTGTCCTGGATGTAGGGGATGGTGATAGATTTGGTGTAATCTTTATTGTGGAGGGGGGGGGGGGTTGTGGTTTACTGGTTTGAGTATTTTTTGGATTTTTTTGGGGTTATAACCATTGGCTAAGAAAGTGTTGTGGATGTGGTTTAGTTCAGTAGTTAGGGCCTTGTCATTTGAGCAGATTAATTTTGCCCTGTTATATAGTGTTTTTATAACCCCATATTGTTGTGAGGGTGGTGGGATTGCTGGTGAATGTATCTGCCAGTATATGGGTGGGTTTTCTGTAAACAGAGAAAACCAAAGATCCATCAAGCTGGCGGGTGATTAAAGTGTCTAGGAAGGGGAGGGTGTTGTTTTCCTCTTTTTCTAAGGTGAACTGGACTCTGGGTTGTTGGTTGTAGGCCCTAACTACTGAACTAAACCACATCCACAACACTTTCTTAGCCAATGGCAATAACCCCAAAAAAATCCAAAAAATACTCAAACCAGTAAACCACAACCCCAACCCCAAGATTATTCAAGGAATCTTCATCAGCTCTAAAAAACGTTCCTAACCTCAACAAATTTGGGTGCATGAAACTACCCCAAATTTGGGAGACTTACATTTTGAGATCTTCATCCCAACTGCCAAGTCAACCAAATTAGCCCACCAGAGGGCACCATTAGGACTGTAGGAACAATATTAGTTTCTTGCTTTCTTCCTCATTTGCTTTTGTTAGTGCCTGCATGCACATACCATATCTTTATGTTCCTGAAGATGGCAACGTGACGTTGCCGAAATATAGAAGTTATTTATTAAAGTTACCTTTAATTAATATACTTTATATGCATTGTTAATTCTGTAAACTAATTACCAACAAGTAGTTCAAGTCTGGGCGACTGTATAGTGCAAGTCTTAGGCAACTCGTTGTAAAGGTGGAATAAGCTCTGATCGCTATTCTTAGTATTTACCCTTAATGCAAAGCACATCTCCTTGAGGAGATGTATAATTCTATGCATTAAAGGCAAGGGGCCACTGCCCAGACCGGTTTCGACCTTTATTGAGGTCTCATCAGTGAGAGCCAGGCTTAGAAATACTGAGGTTTAAGTAATACAGAACTTATAAATATTTTACCAAAACAGGTTATCGTAAGGTTCTTTGACCTTATTAAATAAAAATCTCAGGATGAGAGATAGATGTAGAAAGTTTTTTACCTTGGGTATAATCAGTGGTGAGCTATGGAAATTTTAACAAAGGGCTCGCATCGTCGAGCAAAAAAAAGCGTATTTCACAGAAAAACATTTATTAATACAGCTTGTGTACAAATGCCAATCAAAAAGTAATCAATCTGTAAGGACAACCAACCTGTAAAGGTTATAATTTTTAAACAAATATTTCATGATCTAAACATGAAATATTTGCACACAATCATCTGTGTTAATTTATCTTACATAAGAAAAACATTTTTTAACTATCAAAATATAATAAGAATAAAATCTTTTATAATTGCGCATATGAAATAGTCCGCATTTTTTATAAACAAAATAAATTTCTTTTGTTTGCGATAGCAGTTTTTATGACAATCTATAAATAATGAATAAATATTATCTAAACACAATAATATTGAAGTACGTTATACTGTATTTCTCTTTTATTTTTATACTTCAAGTGATAATCAACGGTACCAATCAAGGGGCATTATTTTATAGTCCTATTTATTTATATGCGACAAAAGTGAATTCTTATTTGTAAAATGGTGGTAACAGTAACTATAATATTATATTTAATAAAATCACTTTGTTAGGTTACCGTATGAGTTTTTTCGCTTAATATATTTCAAAAAATTGTTTTTTTTTCTTGTTTTTTTTTGAAAAAATAAAAAGTAAACAAGAACAAGGGGCTCGCAAATTTGAGAAAAATTTAACAAAGGGCTTGGATGAACTCTTATAAGCTCACCACTGGGTATAATATACGTTAAAGATACCAAGCTATTTTATATATATATAAATATCCAAGGTAAAAAACTTTATACATCTATCGCTCATCCTGAGATTTTTATTTAATAAGGTCAAAGCACCTTATGGTAACTTGTTTTGGTAAAATGTTTATGAGCTCTGTATTACTTAAACCTTGGTATTTCTAAGCCAAACAAGTCAAGTTTGCACCTGCAAGTATTGCAAGTCTAGCTGACCCTCAGAGTAGTGCAAGTCAAGGCAACTCATGGTAAAGGTAGAATAAGCTATGATATAATTTCTACATTTATATCTCATCCTGAGATTTTTATTTAATAAGGTTAAAACACCTTATGGTAACTTGTTCTGGTAAAATACTTATAAGCTCTGTATTACTAAAATCTTGGTATTTCTAGCCTGGCTCACACTGATGAGACCTCAATAAAGGTCAAAGCCGGTCTGGGTAGTGGCACCTTGCCTTTAATACATAGCATCATACATCTCCTCAAGGAGATGTGCTTTGCATTAAGGGTAAATACTAAGAATAGTGATCAGAGTTTATTCCACCTTTACCACGAGTTGCCTAAGACTTGCACTACTTGCAGGTGCAAACTTGACTGACTTGTCTGTTTGCTTACTTGGAAAATGGATTAAAACCAAGTTTATATTTATATATATATAAAATAGCTTGGTATCTTTAATGTATATTATACCCAAGGTAAAAAACTTTCTACATCTATCTCTCATCCTGAGATTTTTATTTAATAAGGTCAAAGCACCTTATGGTAATTTGTTTTGGTAAAATATTTATAAGCTCTGTACTACTTAAACCTTGGTATTTCTAAGCCTGGCTCTCACTGATGAGACCCTCACTCAAGGTCGAAACCGGTCTGGGTAGTGGCCCCTTGCCTTTAATGCATAGCATCATACATCTCCTCAAAGAGATATGCTTTGCATTAAGGGTAAATACTAAGAATAGTGATCAGAGCTTATCCCACCTTTACTACGAGTTGCCTAAGACTTGCACTACTTGCAGGTGCAAACTTGACTTACTTGTCTGTTTGCTTACTTGGGAAATGGATTAAAACCAAATTTATATTTATATACATATAAAATAGCTTGGTATCTTTAACGTATATTATATCCAAGGAAAAAAAAAACTTTCTACATATATATATCCTATCCTAATCCTATCAGTGGTCCTAACAGGCACTGAAGCACCTACAACCTTTCCAAGTATCTTGTTCTGGGGGACGAAAAATCCTAAGTTTCCCGGTGAAACCCACCCACCTCCATATGAGACTGGATAAAAGTTCCTGACATCACTGACGGAAATTGAACCCAGGGCTTTGTCTATACCGACTGAGCTACAGAGGCTATATATATATATATTTAATATTTATTCAGATAATCGTTTGTTAATTTAGTTGTATTATAACTCGGTTCCTTTTTTTAAATATGTGTTTGATTTTTCTTATACATGCTGTTCTCTGCTTATGTGACCACCTGTACTTATAATGGCCATCCTAATTATGCTATTATATTCTTTTCAATTCTGACATTCTGTTATAAAGTCTAATTCTGACTACTCTGTCTGCCATTTGATGATTTAATATCAAATCTTGTAATAATTTCATTTGCAAAACTTTTTTGTGTTGTATACACTGTATGTTCATGTTTTCTTATTTCTTACAGTATAGCAATAATTTTGTGTTATAATTGTACATTGTATTATTTCACTATAAAGAAAGAGTAAAAATTTGTTAAAAAATATAACAAATCAGACCTGTACATTTTAGCATTCAGTCATGTTAACTGGTAACATATCATAGTTCATATAGAACACTGTTTCCCAAACTCTCAGTAACTGCATGTCCCCTCCTCTCAGGCAAAAGCGGTTTGGGAGAAGTTATGATATTTCATTCCAACATGAATAATTATTACAGTATTTATTTTTTAACATTTACATTATAAGAAATTATAAAGTGTGAAACTTTTTTTAGTTATGAAATAAATTTTTAGTTATATGAATCCCGTATACTTCATTGTCAACAAAAATTATGAAATTTACATTTTCATAAGAATGTTTACTGAGATGAATGTAATTTAGCCAAGTGTTCTGACTTTGTGGTTGGAACTATTTAAATATAAACTTTTAATGCAAACAGTTTGTTCGAATACACAGTTGGAATGTGATCATGCCATTAACCAAAATACAGCCATAAACAGAGGTCATTAAATTTGGGGAAAGACTGATATAGAGATTCTCGTAGACTAGCTTATACATTGATTATGCATTACTAAATCACTTAAGGAATTGACAACGTATATTCTTTAGTGAATATAACTATAAATTATATTCAACTAAATTCTTGTAGAAAGGCTTACGCTGGTTAAACATGATTATTAAATACTTAAGAATTGACAGCATATACTAGAAATATAAATTAAATCAAACTTTAACATATACTTTCCAACATTTCGGCAACGTCATATTGCCATCTTCATGGAACTTAAGATAAAGGACACGTGCACGCAAGTACTACACAACAGCAAATGAGAAAACGAAGCGAGGAAGCTACCGTTTTCCTAAAGTCCTGATGGTGCCCCTGGCGGGCTTTATTAGGGTGTTCTTGGCCTTTGGGCTGAAGTTCTTCTGATATATGTTTCCCGAATTTGGGGCAGTCTCTTGCATCCAAATTTGTTGAGGTTTGGCATGTTCCTAAGGGTTGAGGCTGATTCATGAATAGTCTTTCATATTTGAAGTTGCTGTGGTGTATTACTGTGGCTTTCTTCCACCTTATACTGTGGCGAGTATCCAGGGCATGGTCTGCAAGCCCAGAGTGGCTGTACTGGTGAAATCAGATGTAGTCCCTTGTGTTCTGAGATTCTGATATCTGCTGTCCTGCCTGTTTGGCCAAAGTAAGACAATTTACAGCTGCAAGGGACCTGGTATACACCAGGTTGGTCTTTAGTGGAGCAGATAAGGATGCCAATTTTCTATATGGTCTGTAAAAAGAGGTCAAGTAATGTTTTTTTAGGATTTTGTTTGATTTTTTCCGAGGTCCCTCGGTTGTAAGGAATGGTGATGGATTTAGAGTAATCCTTTTTGTGAGGGGTGGGGGGTGGAGATAACTGGTTTTAGTATTTTTTGGATTTTTTTTTTTTTGGGGGGGGGGGGGGTAGCCATTGGCTGAGAAAGTGTTAAGAGATGTGATTTAGTTCAGTGGTTAGGGCTTTGTCATTTGAACAGATTAGTTATAGCTCCTGTTGAATAGTGTCTTAAATAACTCCATATTGTTGTGGAGTTATTATGTGACGTTGCCCGAAATATTGGAAAGTATATATTAAAATTTGATTTTAATATACTAACATTAAAATCAAATAATAACATAAAATTTTAATAAACTAGTATACGCTGTTAATTTCTTAAGTATTTAATAATCATGTTTTAATCAGCGTATAAGCCTTTCTACAAGAATTACTCTCATCCACGGAGATTCCATCATATACAAGGCCCGCCATTACGGCAAAATGAAGCTGAAGTTATCTAGACAACTGAATCATCGGACATTCCTAAAACGCTGGGACAATCAGGTAATCCCAAATGTGTAAAATTTAACCCACCGTTTCTTTTCACAGAAAGCTCTCCGTATCTATAACCGCACACGAGCCAGGCTTTGCTACAGGAACAAATTTAAAGCTACATGCAGTTCCCTAGCCAACGTAAACAGCTATTTAGCGCTAGAGGAAGAGCTATCTAATATGCTAAATTTCGAACTTTGGTCAATTCTACATTACGTCTAGTGCACTGACAGCAAATAAAGAATTTTCAAAAATACGGAGTCGACATATCAACAAGTTTGATAATTAAAGATCGAAGTCCAAGCCAAAAACTACAAACCAACACTGTAGTTAACCTTTCTTCAGTTATCTTGAAGCCTGAAGCACTCAACGCTCTGTCAAGTGGTCACAGGTTAGCCATTGCTCCTAGGAATTTACTGGCCGAGGAATTAATGATCCAGATTGAATGCGGGATTCGTCACCTTCCAAACCACATCAACAACGATATTAGATTGGATGTAGCCTGTGTTCTCAGAAAAGCAAGACCACCAAAACCAACAATATCCAATAGTGAATACAAGTCTCTACAGGAAATGAAGAATAAACAAAGAAATAGTTATCACCAAAGCGGATAAGGGGAATGCCACTGTGGTACTCAATCATACTGACTGCACAGGTAAGCTTAATGCTTTACTATTAGATTGAGCTACTTACCTCCCCAATAAGTACAATCCCCACCAACTCACAAATTAGAAAACTCCATAGACTCCTTAAGAAGGAAACCATATAACTCTAGACCCCCCCCCCCCCGGTATTTATGAGCTCCCAAAAAATACATAAAGGAAATGTGCCATTACGTCTCATAGTGGATGACATTGATTCCCCCATGTACAAACTACCTAAATATTTAGCCAAAGTGCTCTTGCACTATACTGGCACAACACCATCACACATAATAAAAACTCAGCCCACTTCAAAGCCAGTATAGAAAACCTTACACTCCAACATAATGACATAATGGTCAGTTTTGACGTCTCCTCCTTATTCACAAATGTCACCCTCAAAGAAACCTTAGAGTTAATCCAAGCTAAATTTCCTTCCGATATCTCAGCTCTATTTCAGTTCACAATGAACTCAGGCTATTTTGTTTGGCAGGAAAATTTCTACAAACAGATAGAGGGGACAACCATGGGTTCACCACTTTCCCCACCCTTGGCCAACTTCTTTATGGAGACTTTTGAAGAGAAAGCCTTAAACTCTGCCCCACAAAAACCCTACCATATGGCTTCGCTACGTTGATGATGTGTTCGCTATTTGGCCACATGGCCTGGATACACTCCTCTCCTTAACACACTTAAACAACCAACACCCCAGAATTAAGTTCACCCTGGAAAAAGAGGAAAACAATAGCCTCCCCTTCCTAGACACATTAGTCACCTGCCAACCTGATGGAACCTTTGTTTTCTAAGTTTATAGAAAACCCACCCACACAGGCAGATACATTCACCAACATCCCCCCCCCCCTCCTCACAGCAATATGGATTTATTAAGACACTATTCAACAGGACTAAACTAATCTGTTCAAATGACAAAGCCCTAACCACTGAACTAAATCACATCCTTAACACTTGCTCAGCCAATGCCCCCTCCCCCCAAAAAAATCCAAAAAATACTAAAACCAGTTATCCACAATCCACCTCTCCCCTTCACAAAAAAGATTACTCTAAATCCATCACCATTCCCTACATCCGAGGCACCTTGGAAAAAAACGACTTGACCTCTTGTTACAGACCATAGAGAAAATTGGCATCCCTTATCCGCTCCACTAAAGACCTACCTGGTGTATACCAGGTAGGTCTTTAGTGGAGCAGATAAGGGATGCCAATGTTGCAGTTGTAAATTGGCATCCCTTGCAGTTGTAAATTGTCCTACTTTGGCCAAACAGGCAGGACAGCAAATCTCAGAACACAAGGACTATGTCCGATTTTACCAGTACAGCCACTCTGGGCTTGCAGGCCATGCTCTGGATACTTGCCACAGAATAAGGTGGAAGAAAGCCACAGTAATACACTGCAGCTAGTTCAAATATGAAAGACTATTCATGGAATCAGCCTCAGCTCTTAGGAACATGTCAAACCTCAACAAATTTGGATGCATGAGTCTGCCCTAAATTTGGGAAACATACATCAGCAGAACTTCAGCCCAAAGGCCAAGAACATCTAATATAGCCTGCCAGGGATCACCATCAGGACTTTAGGAAAACGATAGCTTCCTCACTTTGTTTTCTCGTTTGCCGTTGTGTAGTACTTGCATGCACTTGTCTTTATCTTAAGTTCCCATGAAGATGGCAACGTGACATTGCTGAAATATTGGCAAGTATATATTAAAGTTTGATTTAATTTATATTTTTAGTATACGCTGTCAATTCCTTAAGTATTTAATAATTATATCACTAAAGTGATTCCTTGTACTAATCAGTCTCACACTGATAAATTTTGTCTTCTATCTAGAACTGTATTCCCCACCCCTTATTAAGGTTTGTACTATTGATGAAAGCATAAAGTCCTCCCCCTTTATATTCAAAAATAGTTCTTTATATTGTGCAAAAAAGGAATAGTATAATAGACAGTGGTTCTCCTGTGGCAAAGCCTTTAACTCCATTGTGATCAAAATGCAAAAGTGAGAGATAACTGTACACAATGACGTTGTGAGGAATTTTGGTGCCTATGGCCAAGAAAGAAAATTGCACCGTTCTTAAAAAAAAACTTTAAAAATCTCAATTTTTGCGTCTGTGTAAAATTTACGTCTATGGCTGGGGCCACATTGGCCATAGCCTCACTACGCCTCTGATTGTACATACAGTATATGTATGCACTGAATGCAATACTGACAGTTATATTATCCCATCACATGCAGTTAAGAAAATATCTTTTGTTTGTCAGAAATCAGTAGCATTGAGTTCAGTAAGTTCCAAAGTGACACATGCACATCGTGTGCATGTTAGCACTTTTATCAGGACACACTAGTATATCCTGGAGAGCATCAATTGGCACCACATCTGGTTTTACATCCATGTGATTTAATATTTAATGTCCAAATACCAGTATTTTGCATTTCAAGTGACTTCATGGAGTGTATATTAGTGTAGTTCATTTTTTTTACACAAAGGAAAGGCCATGTGATTTTGAACTCTTGCATGTTAATAAATGCATCAATAGAGCAAACTCATTTAGCTATGTGTATGTATCACAGTAAAGTGGATTTAAAGTGAAAGATCGGGAACAGACCTAGTCCCTCTCCATGTTGCAGTATTGCTAACGGATTCATGTTTATCATTGTCATTTGCTATCCCAATGGTAGGTAGGAATCATAGAGAGCAGACGAACAAACAAGACTTGTTTAGCAAACATCTCGGACTTGTAAATTTGAAACATTTACAAACTACTGAGACTCTCTAGCCATGAGAGCAGTGCCTTATGATTGTATATTGCCACTATGTTGCTTTTGTGTATGTGTAGGATTGACATGCCAAAGATTGCCATTGCGAAGCTAAAAAATGGTCACCTTGACAGAATTCAGTCCCAAGTGAGATAAGTTAGTACTTCATATCCTCCCCTTGTGAAGTAAAAGAAGCACAAGTTTCCAAGCATAAGTAATTAAAAACTTAAAAAAAAATGCATTTTCATTGGTCCAGAAATTCATGCACTTATTGAAAGAAATTGTTTTTCTTTCAATAAGTGCATTTCAAAAGATACTGTGAAAACAGCATGGAATGTTTTTAAAGGTGTCAGTTTACTGGCCGTTTCTTAGATTATCTCAAAATGTGTTGCAGAGATCTTTTAGAAGACACACCACAGATATATAATGCAATGAGATGAACATGTCATTAAAGATCCACTGCCTGCATTCTCATTTCTATTTCTTTTCTACAAAAAAGTGTAAATAAATTCCCATATATGTGTTATAGGTCATATGAAATACAGTTAGTGTGTCACTGCATTATTTTTATTATTATCAAAACTTATTGTAGGAGATCCACTCTCTCACACAGAAAGATCATCGAACTAGGCCTTAAACACATGGTTTTGCATTCCACTCTCCATGCAAAGGATCTCATCTTTATTCCCTCTCACATCCTCCATATAAAGCTTCCAGTGATGGCCTTTTCTTCTACCCTTGTTTCTCTCTATTATATGAGAAATCTGCACATTAATTTGGTAACCTCTCACCAACTTATGTTCTGATTTCCCATATATCTCTCCAACTTCTGTTCACATGGTTCTACAAATTGCATCTCAATCTGCTTTCATATTCCAAAGACCAAATGCTGACTGATTGTCTGATCAAGCCCATATATCATGATTTAGTTGCATCTACATACACTATCTAATCAAAAATATCCAGTCACCCTTTTGTAGTAATAGTAGTGGATATGGCTATATACATCGCAACCATAGCTCATACAAATATAAAAGGAAGCACACAGTCTTGCAATGTTTATAGATAAAATGTTAACAGTAAACTGTGCTGTACTGAAGATCTCAGTGACTTTCAACATGACACTATCATAGGATAGATACTATCTTTGCAACAGCTTAGTTTGGGAACTGTGTCCTGCTGCAGCTGCCTCAAGCGACTAAATGATGTTATTGTGAAGCAGAAAGGACTAGGCACAACAACAGCACAATGGCAACCTAGTACACCAAATCACAGAGAAGGACCCCTCAGTGCTCAAGACTATGGCATAAAAAATCACTCATTCTTGATTAAAACACTCACTACTGAGTTCAGAAATGCCACAGCAAGCACCACAGCTCTTCATCTGGAGCTGAAGAGTATAGGTTTCCATGGCTCCAAAAAAGCCTAACATCAGCATGGAAACACTAGGCAGAGTTGTATAAAATCTTGCTACATTCAACCCTGGAGCAGTGGAAATGGTCTCTCTGGAGATATGAATTGCACTTCATCTGATAGGCCAATAGATGAGTCTGGGTTTGGCAAATGCTAGGAGAACACTATCTGCACAGATGTGTTGTGTCTTCAGTGGAGTTTAGTGGAGAAGGCATCATGGTATGGGTAAGTTTTTCTTGGTTGAGACTGGACCCCCTAGTTCCAGTGATGGAGAATCAATGCTGCAGCCTGTAATAACATTCTAGACAATTCATTCCAACTTCATGACAACAGTTTGATGAAGACCCTTTCCTGTATCAACATGACAATGTCCCATCACAAAGTGAAATCTGTGCAGGAAATGATTTGATGAGATGGATGTTGAAGAACTTAACTGGCTTGCACAGAGCCCTGATCTCAATCCTATCAAGCACCTGTGGGATAAAATGGAATGCCAATTGTGAGCTAGGCCAAATCACTTGACATTAGAGGCAACCAACCTCACTAATGCTTTTCTAAGACGGAATTACTGCAGCAGTATACAAAAAATTAGTGGAAAATCTTCCCCAAAGATTGAAAACTGTTATAGCAGAAAAGTGTGGACAACTCCATATTAATTCCTTTCATATTAGAGTGAGAGTTAGGATGAGCTGGTGTCCAGATATTTTTTTATCAGATACTACAGTATTGCGATAATCAGTTCTGGTGTTCTCACAAATTTAGCAATGTGATCCCTAGTCTTTGTTCACAAATACTCAAGATCTCTCACCTCCACCACCTCCTAAAATTTCTCCAATAATTTTATACTCTGTACCCTGTTCTTGTTTGCCAAATTTCAAGACCTTATAGTTTGCAACATTAAACTAGCAGTTCCACTTACTGGGCCCCACATACAGTCTGTTCAGATTCTCCTGTAAGGCCACATCTACTCTCATACTTGACATCAGCTATTTATTTCCAATTAAGCCTGTTTCAATATCATTAACATACCTTTTCAGCACTAGTGACTACTGATTACTTTATTCTTTTGAGATACCCTCCCCCTTACACAACATATCGGCTGTTATCCAGTCCTGCCTATTCCAGGTTTAGTTACCAGCTTATCATATGGCAATCTATTAAAAGACTGAAAAATCTAACATGCCACTGTATGTATCTCCCTTAGCCAGTAAATTTGTCACTGGTGTAGGTATGCAGCAGATTGATAAAACATAACCTTCCTTTAACAAATTCATGGACCATCAGGGAATAATATCTATAAGATTCTGACTCCTAGCCCAATACCTGAACAACAACAACTGCAGATACACAGATTGCCCTATAATTTAGTGTGTCTTATCTCTCCCTTTGGGAAGCAGAACAATTACCCTCTTTCCACTCCTCAGGGAATTGCCCTGTTTAGTAAGACATGTAGAACAGGTACTTCAAGGTTGCTGTTAACTCACTAGCATTCCTTCAAGACATGGTGATATATTGTCAAGTCCTGCTGCCTTAGCATCAAGTTTACTTAATTCCTCATATATCTCCTGCTTACTCGCTACCAATCCCTCCTCTACCATAACATCTATACTCAAGCTGTTCAAGATATACATGATGAAATACCTCATAAATTGCTCATTGAATACTACAACTATATCTTCAGCAGTTTGCTATTCTTTAATGTGTCACCTTCCTGCCCTTTGTACTCATTTAACTGATTCTTATGCTTCATCTTGTGGTGCCTCCATAAAGCTTTCTTTTCCCAGATTCCATACCTAATCTCTTCATTCATCCATTTTGCCTGTGGAATACACTCAGACATCCTGTTAAATATCTCTTGATCGGTGCCTAAGCAACATCTTTCTCCATTTCACCTAATTCCTCTTTACATTGCTATACCTCTGAATAGTATCCTTTTTTTTCCCTATCGCTGGCCTTGTAGTTGTACATCTATCCTTTCCTCACTGAAGGTCTCATATGCTACAATCCAGGCGATTATCTCATGTTTGCTCTTACCAGCTGGGGAAGATCAGACATTTCATTCACAACCACATCTCTAATGGCATGATTACAGCTAAGATTCTCATTCTGTAATCCATATTGCCTTAGTTGTCCCACAAGAAATTATTATTATGTAACACCTGCAGGGAGTCCGAAGACTCATCGAAGGAGGGCTCCAACTCTACAACTCTGTCTCCACTAACCACAACTATCTTTATCATCTACGGTCAACCATCACCACTAGTATTTTCACATACAATCGCAAACATCCATGCCCATGGCAGAATTCGAATCCACAGCCTTTTGGCAGCAGAGCGGATATGGTAACCACTCGGCCAAGCAGGCTGACAGAAGTATCCCATAATTCATTTTTTTTTTTTTTTTTTTTTTTTGCAAAATGGGCCAGAAGAGGCCACACACTTGAAATTTACATACATAATACACTCAGTACCACACCCCAGATAGCCGAGATTATACTGGAATGAGAAATATCAGCTCTTGTGAACAGTCCTCAAGGAAGTATCTGTAAATTAAAGATGGAAAGAAATTATGTTCTTTGTTTAATCCTTTATCCAAGTTAAGCAAAGTTTGCACTTGAAGTAACTTCACGACTGGACAACTTTGTATTATGGGATTAGTATCCAATAATTCAAAGCACATCTCCTTACAGACATGTCTAATGCTATGTGTAATGGGGAAGGGTCACTACCCAGACTGGTTTTGACCTTTATTAAGGTATCATCAGTGGGAGCCAGACCCAGAAGTGATACCAAGGTTGAAGGAATGCAGATCCTATTTTCATATGCAAGTAGTCAAAAGGCAAAATAATCGTGTGGCTTACTTTCTTGGAGAGGGTTGCAGCTAATTACTAGGAAGATAATGACACAAGGTAGTTTCCCCGTTGCCTTTCTTGCCTTAAGTATTTATGGGGTTCCATAAATCGGTTGTGGAACAAGAAAACCGGGTTCCATGAACACACGCGGCTAGTGTGTGTTCATGGAACCAGTTTGAGGGAGGAAAAAACCCTCCACCCTGTATGAGACCAGTTAACTTGCCTTTAGTCAAAAGAGAGCAGATAAAGGTTCCTCTCATCATGGACAGGAATTGAACCCAGCTCTTTCTGACCAAAGGGCTTCGTCTATACTGACTAAGCTATGGAGGATCCATGCAAAAGGTATACCACACCTTATTACTAAAATACTTTGAATTAGAGATAGATGTTGAAAGTGAAGTTATTATCCTCTATATATGAGTTGCCCAGTCGTGGTTAATTTATGTGCAAACCTTGCTTAAACTTGAATTAAAAGAATATAATTTCTTGGCATCTTTAATAGTAAACTATAATTACCCTGAAAAGAGTTAAGATTAACTGAAGGGTTTGGTTAAGGGTTAACCAAAGTTTACTTCTGAACAGCTTTAAGAATTCTGAAGTTTTAGGAAAGCCACTAGAGATTGAGCAGAAGGTTGGATGCATTTGAGATTTATAGAGTTAGTTACCTGGACATGAAAAGTACTAACTTGGGCAAAAAAAAGAAAGAAAATTTTTTGAGGCCTGTATAACTCAGTGGAAGTGATGCTTGCATCCTCTGTGCTTAGTCGCTCGAAATTAAACTTAGGTTCAAGTCTTCAAGTCCAGTCGTTGACTGGAGGAACTTTTCTAAGCCTATTTTCTAGGATTCCTGAGTTAGTCGATCTCTGGCACGGGCAAGTAGGTTTTTCGTTCCCTAAACTCAAGAAAATCGACCGTAATACCCACATTATTTTAGACAGTAAAATATCCTGTTAGGGTTAGGTACCAAGAGATTGCAGCACTTGTTTGCCAGCCTCTTCATTGGTGGCGGCCTATAATTAGTGACAGACATGGCCAGCTATCTCTGATTGGCTACCGGTGGAGATTGAACTGCTCACTCAGTCTCCAAACACTAGATAGCGTATGAAAGCCTCCTACTCCCTATAAGGGAATAAAAGGTATTAGCTGATTTATTTATTTACAAAAATTTTTGCATGCCAAGGATGCTATAGAATAAAGGATTTTGATAGGAAAGACTGATGTGTGTCTGAGAAGAGAAAGAGAGATCTGATCTTCACTGTTAAACCGAGAATTATCAAACTTAAGTCCTATTTGCATGATGGGGGAGGGGGAGTATGATCCTCATACTTTCAATATGAGGTGCCATTTCTAACAGTGACCCTCATCAATAGATACTCAGACTGAAACTTTTCAATCCAAAGTAAATAACTTTACATTTATCCACAGTAAAAGAAAACCATTATTCTTTGACCACGACAGCTTACAAAGCATGTTCAAAAAAAAAAAAAATCGAACTTTTTCTATAGACTTTATTGCTCATTTTACAACATTTTAAGCATTATCCTCTTCAAAGTAGTCCCCTCTATTTTTAGTGTGAAGCTCGTGATTTCGCGTTTTGGTGACGAATTCGTACATCGCCTTATTCCTTTCTACCCTTCAACATGAATTGACTTCTTGGTAATCTGTCAGCCTGAGTTCTCACAACTGTGGTCGGATAGTGCTTTAAACATCATATACACACCTGTCACATCAGTGACTGCTGTATTTTCAACTTGATAAACCTTCACAAAATAGTCACTCAGTAATTCAACTATTTCTTCAGGTTCTGTTAACCTTTATACCAGCCGAATTCAAGGATAGTTTCATTGAATTCCTTGTTTTCTTGAATTTCCCATAATTGTTTTTCTTTCTCCTCGCTGTGTAGTGCAAGAATTCTTTAGGATTCACTTTGTAATGTTCAGCCAGTTTCATTTCATAATGTGATTTTGCTTTCCATACCATGCATGTCACTTTTCTTGCCTGTGCCTTCTACTGTTCGTTAGATTGTTGATCACATCTCAGCTTATAAACCCTCAACAACAACAACAACAACTTCTTTTGCAGCTCGTGCTTGATTGTACTACTTATCCATATAACTATTCTTCTTACCCAAGGAATGTATTGTGATACTGCTCCCTTCAAATACCTTTGAATTATTTCACATGAATTACTAACATCCTTTCCTTGCAGTATAGTATACCATGGCACTACTCCAAGTTGTCTTCTAAGATATACGAAATCACCAGATTTATAATTCCACAAATATTGATTCTTAACCGAAGATTCAGCATCACCAAACACCAAATGATTACTCTTTCCAATATGAGGCAAAACGACAATCTTGAATAAGAAATTCCCCAGTGTTATCGCCAAATTCAATATTCTCGATCCACGAGTTCCCTCAAAAACGTGCTTTCTCAAGTAATTGTCTCTGATTAGTAACTATAAATTCTAATTCCCTTTCCCTACTTAACATTTCCTCATTGCAATCTATATCCCCATAATTAAAATAACTCGTAATAATTACCTTTCCCTTGCTCAGAACTAATCTGCTGATGCATGCCATCTAAATCTACCCTTTCACTCCTCGGCCTATAGCAGCAACCCACAGCAAACATTAATTTGTTGACCCTCATCTCACACCAAACTGATTCAAATGCACTTTCCTTCTTACAAACTTTCAACTTAGTTGGTTGCAACGCATCTGTCATTAATAACATCCCGCCACCCATTTTGTCTCCCTGTGTTCTCTAAAAATGGAATAATCCTTGCATTCTATTTCCGAAACAATATCATCTTTTGTAAACCAAGTTTTACTTATAACCTGCCTAAGATGTGCTGATCAAGGATATAAATTCTCACTTTTTTCTGGTATTTGTGTACACCTGATACAGCTAAACACACCAGATCCACTTAACCCTGTGATGATCCCAGTACATACATTTATCTGATCCCAAAAATTAGTTTCCTGTACTTACATGTCTCACCTCACATTATTCAACTCATAATTTATTTAAATGAATATCTTCCCTCATATACAATTCAATTTTTCTCTCAAACTCACTCCATAAATCAATGGAATGCATACCATTCTTCCTACACAATCGATGAATTGATTTATTTGCCATCATGGCTCTTCAATTCATTCCTATCAAGACACAGAAATGCACTTATAAATGCACTTACTTTTTCATCTTTCTCTACTGCTTCTTTGAATAGTACTTTCACATCCTATCTGATTCCAATTTTCTTTCCCTTCAGGTCATTTGTACCTGCGAATTTCAACTTCTCCACATCTCCAACTTGTTTCTAATAACAACACTCATATTTTCAATTTTTGCCCGGGATAACACGATTCGGTCAGATTAGCATCATATACACAAAAATTATCATAGAATTCCCATATAATAATGATCCCTTATTAACCCTTACACTATTTTCCATATTCTTATGACACTTTTCATGAACCTCTCTTTTCTTATTCACCTCTGTCTTAGTTACCAAGCCTTGCACATTTAAACATTCATACTTTTCACTATGGGGGTGCTTAAGGGTCAAAGCTGTATAACTGAGAGGAGACCTCCACATAGCCTTTAAAGGAATGCGGAGAACCGACCAGGGCTTCTGACCTAATGTCCAATCCTCACCTTCTCGTGGTGCACCCTGTTGGGTATCTACTTTGATACTGAACGAACGAGGATGGGCTGGCAATTTGGGATTTAGCCGACCAAATTGTATTCTTATTGGTTAAACCAAAATAAAAAATGATGGTACAATATGACAAAATTTCATGCCGGCTGGGGCGTCGCCCGGTTAAACAAGGCCCCCGTTGTTTTCGCCAGGGAACCAGGGCGAACAGCGAAAAGTCAGCTACTGGAACAAATCTGAAAACAAACCCCAACTCAATCTGATAATGTTGGAGTCTTGACAAGTAATAGACTGATCTAGAGAAAAATTAGTAATGATTAGTAATAGATAGGAAGTTAGTAATGATGTAAATTTTTCATGTAGTACTATCATATCCTGTACACTCCTGGAGGGTACATTGCAGGAATTTGATTATGATGATGATGATGACCTTTCACTATCTCTCTCTCTCTCTCAGATTATCTTTTTCTTTCATCCACCTGATTATCTCTCGCTCCCACATCTGTTCTAACAGTATTGGCTAACCCAGTATATCAAACCTTTTAATCTTATCATGCATGCTAATCAACCGAGAATTCATAATCTTCTGTCACCAATTCGATGCTTTTTTCTAAGCAATAAATCCTAAAGAATGGCCAGAAAGCAATGACGCAGTGTCTTTAGAGGAAACGATATCTAAATTGAAAGTTGGTGAAACTGTTGAACCATCACTATCAGGAATGACTGTACATGTGGTTGGTACAATCTTGCGCTTCGGTCTCTC
Organism: Typopeltis vanoorti; assembly: GCF_054136105.1. Lineage (NCBI taxonomy): Eukaryota > Metazoa > Arthropoda > Arachnida > Uropygi > Thelyphonidae > Typopeltis > Typopeltis vanoorti. Next base: position 6,992,890 of record NC_143558.1, read on the forward strand.
TAAAGGAATTGAAACCTGGCCTAGGAATAATGTCTGGAGATGAAAAAGAGAAAATTATCCAACAAATGCATTGCATATCTAATAAGAACAGGCTAGGTAGTAATTTGTTGTCTATACATAAGTGTCATCAGAAACAGAGCGGTTGAATTCGTTGCTTTATTGAACTGTTTACTGAATTGAATACAGAATGTTGGCATTAGTACAACCTGGCTATCAGAATCAGTGGCGCACCCAGAGGGGGCCCCTCTGGGTGCGCCACTGATTCTGATTACCTTTTCTTTGGGAACCCCCCAAAGAAAAGGTAAAAACACTAGAAAAATTTCCAAAAATCTTTTCCTAATTAAAATTCATTTTTTTTATTTATGTTGTGTGCTACTTATGAATTAGCCATCACTGCAGATGCTCAGTTATAGGTCATATGCGATGTGCAGTGTGTATTCGCAAAACGTCTACTCAACTCTGCCCCCCCCCCCCCAAAGGTTAAATCCTGAGCGCTCGGCCCCCTCCAAGATTAAATTCTGAGTGCGCCACTGATCAGAATCAGATATGGTAACTGACATTAAGTGTAATTAGTTTACTATTTATAGGAATGACAAGATACGGGAGAGGAGAGTCATCTCATATCATTAGTACTACTAATATTAGATGACGTAAGTGCAGTTAGGGTAGAAATGCAAGAAAACAATGTTGGTAACAATATCCAGTGTAGTGGTGAGAGTTTGAAGCTATCTGGTGTGAAGTTAACAGAATGAAATATATGTGGGGTGTTGCTATAGAAATGGCGATTCACTTGCAGGGGACGGCGAAATTCATCGCCAATTTAGTCTTATGTGTACTAAATTAGTGATCATTATTATTATTACATGACACCTCCAGGGAGCTCATCGAGGGAGGTCACCTGCTCTACAGCTCTCCGTCTTCATTACCATCTATTGTACAACGAACCGCATCTACACCAACGCCATCTATCGCCGACCACCACCACTATCTAGTATTTTTATAATATCACAAACATCCATGACCACGGCAGGATTCGAACCTGCAGCCTTTTGACTGGAGCGCAGATAAGCTAACCACTCGGCCAGCCAGGCCGGCTACATTATGGGTGATTTTAATTATTCAAACATTGATATGGTAGAAGATTGCAGGTAGAAGAGAAATCTCATGATATTTCGGATAGCACGCTATTCGAAAAACTAGCGAATTATCTTCAGCAGTATATGATTTTACTACTAAAGAAATATCTTCACTCATTCGAGGTCAACTATGCAGGGCTTTATTATGGTCTCAAAGTACCCCTTACCAAAATGCTGAATTATTTCTGCTGAGACCCAATGCTGGGTCTCAGCAGAAGTTGCTTTTAGCTAACAATTAATCACCAGAATTACTAAGAGATTTTCGGTACTTCTTTCTGCTGCATAACATGTGATCCCTCACTGCACTCGCACTCTTGTTGTTGACCAACACTAATTGACAAAACCTGTTGGTGATTGACTACCCCCTCAGCATCCAAAGGGTTAAAATGGCCACGCCTACTCATTTTAGGGGAATAAAAGGCAGATGATTTTTTTTATTATTTTAGTTCCGTCTGGATATATTCTGATGCATAATACCAACCCTCAAATGTCCAGTTATGACTTTTGTCAGACCTTCCACCATTAGCATCTCGGCCGTTTCCAGAAGCAAAGAGAGACAATCATGCGAAAAATATTCACTTTACCATTGTATATGAAGTCAACAACCATTTCCACATGCCTCATTCTGAAATAGTATTACAGGATGTTAACAAGAACTTTCAAAAGAATAAACTGTTAAAGAAGGGGCTACTTGTCGATAACACTACTTTGTGAGCCTTAAGCTTTAAGCTCTCACATACAAATGTTACATCCACTTGGAACTGATTAGAATAAAGTTCATTAAAGGCAGCTGGCCAATTGATTAAGTGATGGTTACATTCTAAATAGTGCTGCTTAGATTCCATTGGTTCTTGGTTACTTAACCTTCGCTGTGGTCCCAGTCCAGACGATGAACCTATGGTATTGTCACAAAAATGAAGATCATACTAGGAAGCAATAATATAGCATTGCATAGTCACGACCAGCTCAGCAGTGAATTCCTAGCACGGAGAGGAGTGCTCGACGTTAATTAACCGATTGGTTTCAAATGCCATTACTCTCCTTTCAGCAGTATAATTATAGTGAATCCTTGGTCAACTACTTTTGCAGGCTATAGGCCAGGCGGGCAGTCCAGATGTCCACTAAGGATTGAGTTCATGCAAGAAGCTATGGCGTTAAGCTGGCTGACTTTTATTGTTACATTCTATTGATACTGTTACCATAACTCGAATTTCTTAATTCAAACGTTATTAACTTAATTTGATGCAAAATAAGAATATGTTATATAACTATAAATAAACTTTTTATTTTATTACTTAAAGTGGATACTAGATCCAACATTATTTCAAAGTCGAATGTTTGCAGAAACTCTGAAAGTTTGGTAGGTTGACAGAAAATTACGAGAATACAATCCTCGGTATTCACGAGTTGCCTTAGCTTTCACTACTTAAACGACATGAGGGCTGCCCATGCGTCTATATATTCGCCTTTTATTAGTGCGATAAATGTCTCATTGACTTGACAGCTGTTTCAAACTAGTTCTTTTCAGATACCACTATATATAAGTACAGGGTTTGCTTCAAAAACTAGACGATCCCACAGGATCATTTAACTCAACGGTGGTTCTACTCAGTGACAGGCTCACCCTACCATAGAGCAGAAAGGCATTCACCGACACACCCCAATAGTGGCTACCTCGGAAAACACTATTCCCTGGATGCTCAAGAGCTCTCCCAAGATAGAAATCCTAAGGAAATCGCAATGTCAGGGAAACGTATTTTTCGTAAATGAACTCTCGGTCGGCGAGTAAAGTAATTACTAAAGAAAGAACCAACAGGCTTCAGTTCGGCGATGTAAAATGACATAAGCAAAGTAGATACTAGATTCAACATTATTTCAGAGCCGAATATTTGTAGAAACTATGAAAGTTTCGTAAGTTGACCTGAGAATACAATCCTCTGCATTCACGGTTGCCTTAAAAGTGAGCGCTGCCCAAGCATCCACTGAAGCTGTTGGCTCTTTCTGTAGTAAGACTTTATGCACCGACCGAGAGTTCACTTATGAAAAATGCATTTTTTCCCCTGACATTTTGATTTCCTTAGTACTGAACGAAAGTCTTTGCTCTCTTAAGGATTCAGCCTTGTCTCTGAAGAAAACTAGTAAATAACAGCTGCCATGCCAGTGAAACCTTTATGAAATGCACTAATAAAAGGCGAATATATGGAAGCTTGGGCAGTGCCGGTGCCTTTTAAGTAGTGCAAGGAAAGGCAACTCGTGATTACCGGGGTTTGTATTCTTGTAAGCTGTCAGGTCAACTTACGAAACTTTCATAGTTTCTACCAACATTCGGCTTTGAAACAATTTTGGATCTAGTATCCACTTTGCTTATGTAATTTTACATCGCCGAACTGAAGCCTATTGGCTCTTTCTTTAATCATTTTTATTTTATTTTATATTTTCGATTTCCATTTGGAGTACAGCGCCATCTTAGCTGATGTTTGTGAAGTCACCGAGTGCGTCCGCGAGGAGCTTATGTTCGTTTTATGGTGGCATGAGATGACAGTTTATATATATATATAGTAGATAGATAAAGCTTTAATAATTTACGAAGGTATAGTTTAATTTTCTTGTTGACACTATTCTGTATATGTAACGTGTTTAAATATAATAAGATTCCCCATACACATACACTTTTTTTTTTTAGTTTGCTTTATTTAAATATAATAGTTTAGATAATTTTTAATACTGTTTGATAATATAATGATGATCACCGAATCTTACTTTTAATCATAGTTTGATCTTTCTCTTGTACACCTTTACGACATCGTCATTCATTTTAAATGTCAGGTGTGTCTCATTGCATGTGTGTGTGTGTATATGGTTGGTTACGGTCAAGGGTGAAATCTTTGGCAAGTGTTCTGCAGGCTTGAATGACGCACAGAACTGCGTCGTAGAAAAACATTTTTTTAATCATATATTTTACGTAACAGTCATGCTACAAAGAAAAGTGAAGAAAGATTTTACAGATGTCTTTCTACTCATGCCAGAAACACATGATAAATTAGTCGTAACTGGCCAGAGAAGTGACATAGGTAAGAAGTTGGAAATGAGAGAAATATACATAATGCAGAGAAGTTTTTGAAAATGTTCGTTTAAGCATATTTATGTGTGTTCTTTCCGTGATATTTGTAAGTGGAAATCAAGTTATCTACAGGTATAGATTAAGTAAAGTATAGCTGTGATGTTTTGCAGATATATGACTGTGTACATCTCTTAATTGTTTGAAGAAAGCTAGGTTATTTTATCATAACACCAGAAACTTAGAATTATAAGATAGGATACAAGTTGCTGAGTGGAAGAAAAATGAAAGAAATTAGATAATAATTGCAGTAAGTATAGTTTCTTTTTCAGCATAAAAAGGAGGAGGTTCTATTTTTAGGAGATCATTTTATAACAAAACAATAAAAATCGTTGATTTGAGGTTTATTGAACTTCAATAAGACACTTGACACACAACAAGCACATACAGTTGGAAGACCTTGAGGACATTCTGCTATTTAGAAATAAGTATGGATGGTGGGAAATAAAGCACTAGATATATACTTCATTTTTAATTTATGCCTGAAAAATATATATACAAAAAAAAAAAAAATCCAAATTTAATAAAGATATAGAAATGCCTAAATAATAACTGAGCAGGGTCCAGATACCTGTAGAAATTGAATTCTAGTAACTATAATGCAATTAGATGTAGACTTGTATGCATTAGGTTTCAGACTCATGTGGAAAAGGCTAAGCAGACTATAAGTATACAAAGCAGCAAGATGCACAAATGCTAGAAGTATCAGGAAGAAAAGAGTTAAGTTTGTTGCCTTGATAAATGTGTTGTGGACTTAAATTGTTGGCATTTGTGAAACCTGGCTCCCAGAGTCTGGTGTAGTAACTGGAATTGAGTGTAGAATGTACAGCATTTTTAGGAAGGACACTAAAGATAGGAAACGTAAGGGGGGGGGGATTGTTACTGTTAATATCAGATGATTTGAATTAAATTAGTTTTCAGACTCATGAAAGCAATAGTAGTAATAATTTCCATGTTGCAGTGAGTTTGAGGATATCCTCTGTGAAGTGAAGGTAGATAGAATGAACTATATAGAATGGTGGGTGTTGCTGTAGATAATGACAATTCATTTGCTGCAGACAAAATGCTGCACCAAATTGTCCTACTAAAAAAGCAATCATTATGGATGGCTTAAATTAAACATTGATTGGGTACCAAAGAAAACTCATAAGAATAAAGGAGAACTTATTGAGCTGTTGTGAGGCCAGCAATATGTGAAAGAAGTTATTTAAGGTCAAAGGAAGTTAGATTTGATCAGAAGTGATCTCAGTTAAAGATGTGACTGACTGTTTTGCCACCAGTTGGTGAACAGTAATCATGAATGAAGTGCATGAATGTTCCAGTTAATGTCCCGTTATATCAGTTTGGGATTAGTATCAGCTGCATGAGAGGCATTTTAAATAATGCTTAAATGATGTGGTATCCAAATTTGTTTCTAAAGGTTTGAAAAACAAATAGCGTGGAAGTGAAATGTATCTGCAACCTTGTTAAGCAATTGAACGATAATAATAAGAATACGCGAAGAAAGGCTTAGATGTTCATTATTCATAATAATGCTTAAAAGTATAATCAACACCAAGAAGAAAAAAAAATTATGAAACTCGTTAATATTTTACTTGTTTTCTACCCAGCAAAATATTAGTGAGTTATATTAGCAAAATATTAGAGAAATAAAGAAAAGATATTATTGTATTTATTTTATTGCCAGTACTGGTTTTTAAGTTTGCACTACCATTCAAATTGACGATTTTTTGTGTTTGTGTGATATTTTGTTAGGATTTTATCGTCTCAAATGTATCGATTGTATTCATCGTTGCTGCCACCAATTTTAACGATTCACCCAGTACCCCACCATTTAAAAGACTACATTATTTGTAGATTAGTTAATAATTTTGTTGCTTGCTACACATGTATTATGTGCATCCTGTTTAAGAATGTGGCAGATGTTGGATGGAAATGTGTATGTGCATGAAATGTAGGCAGTGAAAGGCACTGGGAGACAAGTATCTCGATTTAGTGGCAGTGGAGATAGTGCTTCAGAAATGGGTGAAATTCAGTTTATGTTTATGGATACCAGTAGTATGTTGGAAGGTGGAGAGAATATTAAAGTCATATGCCTTGGGCAGTATAGCAGATAGAAATAGTTTGTCTGATGGCCATGGTTGTATGTGTGAATGAAAATTGAAAGCATGATGTGTGGAGAGAGAAATAGAACTTCTGATAATGGAGATTGAAGAAATGATATGCCTCAATAGATACTCATTCACTACCACATCCTCTGAGGATATCATCATATTAAGAAACCTCATGTTGCTTCCATCACATGCTGCTTTAGATAGTTATTCTGCAGAAACTCAACAAATTCACTCTCCTTGTTACTATACACTATCTCTTCTTTCTAATCTGTTCTTATACTTAAAATCTCCCATTAGGATCATCTTCCTTTTACTTTCCCAACTAATTTGTCTAAACATTGGGTAGACTAAACTAGTCTACCCAATAATGTAGTCTAAACTAGACTACATTATTTGTAGATTAGTTAATAATTTTGTTGCTTGCTACACATGTATTATGTATGTGCATCCTGTTTAAGAATGTGGCAGATGTTGGATGGAAATGTGTATGTGCATGAAATGTAGGCAGTGAAAGGCACTGGGAGACAAGTATCTCGATCCCAGGATTTAGTGGCAGTGGAGATAGTGCTTCAGAAATGGGTGAAATTCAGTTTATGTTTATGGATACCAGTAGTATGTTGGAAGGTGGAGAGAATATTAAAGTCATATGCCTTGGGCAGTATAGCAGATAGAAATAGTTTGTCTGATGGCCATGGTTGTATGTGTGAATGAAAATTGAAAGCATGATGTGTGGAGAGAGAAATAGAACTTCTGATAATGGAGATTGAAGAAATGATATGCCTCAATAGATACTCATTCACTACCACATCCTCTGAGGATATCATCATATTAAGAAACCTCATGTTGCTTCCATCACATGCTGCTTTAGATAGTTATTCTGCAGAAACTCAACAAATTCACTCTCCTTGTTACTATACACTATCTCTTCTTTCTAATCTGTTCTTATAATTAAAATCTCCCATTAGGATCATCTTCCTTTTACTTTCCCAACTAATTTGTCTAAACATTTCACAATCAATTCTCTCCACATTCCCTGCCCTATAGCAGCATCCTATTAGATATACTATTCTATTGATCTTATCTTCACACCAAACAGCTTCAAAATCTTAACACGTACTACTATTTTCCACTTTGATTCTTGTAGGATTTGGGGCCTGTGATTTTTCTAGTCCCCCTCCCTCCCCTCCTTTCTTTCCAGTATGAAAACTTTAGAAACTTTCTTGCTAGAAAGAAAGTTTTAGACAGAGGTATTATTATTATTACGGGTATCTCCATGGAGTCAGTAGACTCATCACGGGAGACCCAAACTAGCAAAACAATATCTGTCATATCTCTTCTTGAATTCATTTACAGACGAAGAGCTCACAACTAAGTCAGGCAATGAATTCCACTCATTCACTACCCTCCAGGCAAAAAACCTTGTTCTGACACCTTTGTTAACCACACTCTTCTTTAATTTCCAGAGATGACCTCTTGTTCTTCCATCACTATCACACAGCTGAAACATTTCCCCTGCATCAATCCTATAAAAACCTTTCAGTAATTTAAATCTTTCTATCATATCCCCTCATCTTTGCCTATCAACCAATCTCTGCAATCCACAAGCTCTCAATCTATCAATGTAGGGGCATTTTTTATATCACTCACCAACTTGGTCACTCTTCTCTGAACCCTCTCCACAGCCTCCTCATCTCCAAGGAATCCAGGTGACCAGACCTGAGCACAGTAATCCAAATGTGGAAGTATCAATGCTTTATAAAGGGGAATAATAACCTCTTTATCTCTGGATGTCAGTGTGTTCCTCAACAACCAAGTAATCCTATGTGCAATCTTGGACACCTTAGCAATGTGTCCTCTGAACTTCATCTCCCTATCTACCAATACCCCTAAGTCCCTAGCCTCATCAATCTCTTGGAGTACACAGCTGGTAATCTTTTAATCCCAAAATGCATGACTTTACACTTTTCCACATTGAACTGGCATCCATTATCTTTTGCCCATTTTACCAGCTTATTTAAATCATCCTGCAAACTTTCAACATCAGCTTGATTTTTTATTGCGCTACAACAACTTTGCATCGTCAGCAAACAACTGAATATCTCCCTTTAAGCCGTTTCCTATATCGTTTATATACAAATTAAACAACATTGGCCCAAGCACAGAGCCCTGAGGCACACCACTGGTCACCTGCCTCATTCTGGACTCGGCTCCTCCATACACCACCTTATGGTATCTCTCCCTGACCCATTCTCCTATCCATATCACCAATTTAATATCCATTCCCATCTGCTCCAATCTGCATAACAGTGTTCTATGGTGTATCCTGTCAAAAGCCTTAGCAAAATCCAGAAGTACCACTGTGTAGCCTGTTCCTTTGTCCAACTCAGATGTTATTCTATTATGAATAGTTAATAGATTGCTAAGGCAGGATCTACCTTTAACAAAACCATGTTGGCCTCTATTAGAGTATCATATCCTGATCCACCCATTCTTGAATTTTGTCTTTAACCAACTTTTCCAATACTTTTACCACTACTCCTGAGATGGTGATTGGTCTGTAATTAACTACCGCAGTTTTAGAGCTACCCTTATGCAAAAGAGCCACTTTGCCTAACTTCCACTCCCTAGGGACAATACCAGAGTTCAAACTTAAATTAAATATCCAAGTAAGAGGGGTTGACAATTCATTTGCACATTCACGCAACACCCTAGCTGATATTCCATCAAAGCCTACAGCAGTGTTTGCATTTAAATTTTGCAATATATTTAATACCTCTGATTCTTTAGCTTCAATTCTCACATTAGGTATTGCTACAGGTATAGAGATATCCTCACTCGGGTGATAGACTTTTGAAAAGTGATCACTCAGTAACTCGACTATTACATCTGATTTTGTCACCTCAATACCATCAGCACCCACTAAAGTTATCCTTCCGAAGTCATTCTTCCTCTTACTTGCCACATGGCGGAAGAACTCTTTGGGATTATCCTTGATCTCTCTGGCTAAGGTCTTCTCATAATCTGATTTAGCTTTTCTTACTATGCTAGTAACCTTCCTAGCTTGAGCCTTGTACTGCTCATGGGTGTACTGGTCGCCTTTCTCCTTGTAAATTCTCCATAACATTTTCTTTTTTTTGCAGATAAAGCTTGATACTACTGTTCATCCATCTAACGCCTGCCTTGTTTGACCTCCTGACCATGGGGACACAATCTGATATTGCTTTCCTCAGATACCTGCTGATTTTATCCCATGCACTGCTAACATCTTTCCCTTGCAATATGTTCTGCCATGGGATGGCTGCACGCTCACTCCGAAGCTTGTAATAATTGCCTAACCTGTAGTTCCGTATATACCCCTTCTTAACAGAAAAATCCACAGATTTTGCAACCTCCCAAGATCGCTTTCACCAATTGGAGGTAACGGGGACACCTTACTTATGCATATAACCTCTGAACCAGTAACCAGGTCCAACACTCTCACACCACGTGTCCCTTCAGTTATGTGCTGTTTCAAGTAATTATCTTGTAGATGATGTATGAACTCATTTTCCTTTTTGCTACGTGATATTTCCTCCTTCCAATTGATATCACCATAATTAAAATCCCCCATAATAATCACTAAGCCTTCACTCATTGCACTAATTTGCTGATGTATGAATTCAATATCTCCCCCTGTACTCCCTAGCCTATAGCAGCATCCAACTGTATATTTGGTTGCATTGGTCGCTATTTTGCACCAGACTGCCTCAAATGAACTCTCATTCACATGTCTATCATCTTGATATTATTATTATTATTATTAAACAAGACCTCATGGAGTCAAAGACTCATCTAGGAGGTCCTTTTATCTCACACACATCTCATCATATCGGGTCTTAAACACATTCAAACTCCTTGCAGACACCACACTCTCAGGCAAGGCATTCCAATCATTCACGACTCTGCACGAAAAAAACCTGCCTCTCACTCCCCTACTCACACCCTCTTTATACAGTTTCCAGGGATGACCTCTGGTTCTCCCCTGATCTCCCACTATTCGCTGTAGAACTTCTCCACCATTGATCCTATAACAACCCCTTACCAACTTGTAGGTCTCTATCATATCTCCCCTCTTCCTTCTCTCCACTAGACTCTGCAAATTACATCTTTTCAATCTTTCCTCATACTCGACATTCCAGAGGTCAGAAACTACCTTAGTCAGTCGCCTTTGGACCCTTTCCAACATCTCTTCATCCTTCTGAAAACCAGGTGACCAAATCTGGGCACAATAGTCCATGTGTGGCCTAATCAAAGCCTTATACAACGGAACAAGAATCTCCCTACTTCTACACGTCAGTGTCCTCCTCATCATTCCCAGAAGTCTTTGTGTTGTCTTCACAATTTTGGCGATGTGTCCCCTAAATTTTAGATCCTGATCCACTATCACTCCCAGATCTCTTATTTCCTCTACTTCCAACAATATATTCTCACCAAGCATAAATTCTGCATCCCATCTTTGTTTTCCAAATTTTAAAACCTTACATTTTGCAACATTGAACTCACATCCCCATTTGCTTGCCCAATCACACAATTTATTCAAGTCTTCTTGCAAGGCCACAACATCTTCACTACTCTTTATGGTTCGTCCCAACTTTGCATCATCTGCAAACAACTGAATATCTCCATCCAAATCATCGCCAATATCATTAATATACAAGTTAAATAGTAATGGCCCTAAAACAGATCCCTGAGGCACTCCACTAGTGACTTTCCTTTTCCTGGATATTGCACCTCCATACACAACTTGTTGATACCTATCAGATAGCCAGTCTCCAATCCAATGCACTAATCTAATATCAAACCCCATCTGCTCTAGTTTGACTGTCAACTTATCATGAGGTACTCTATCAAAAGCTTTTGCGAAATCCAAGTATATTACTGTGTATCCTTCTCCTCTGTCCAAGGAAGCAGTCACTTTATTGTAATAAGTAAGTAGATTACTAAAACACGACCTCCCTTTAGCAAATCCATGCTGTCCATCAAAGATTATACCATTGTTGTCAACCCAACTCTGGATCCTAGTTCTCACAAGCTTCTCCAACAACTTAACCACAACACCTGACACACAGATAGGCCTATAGTTTGATGCTTGAGTTCGATCACCTCCTTTATGAAGTGGCACAATCTTGCCCTCCTTCCACTCTTTAGGGACTTGACCAAGTGCAAGACTCGTATTAAAAAAATATGTCAAGGCAGGTGTCAACTCTCTGGCACATTCCTTCAGAATACGCGGTGATATATTATCAAGTCCCACAGCCTTATTTACATCTAGTTTACTCAACTCCTCAAACACCTCTTGCTCACTTACAGTCAGTCTCTCCTCCCCATCATCAACTGCTCTTAATCTCTCCATGAAGTCACATTCACAAGATTGAAAGATCTTTATGAACTGCTCATTAAGTATCTCCACCACACATTCTGCAACAGCTGTCTTTATACCATTTCCTCCAATCAATGTCATCCTTCCATAATCATTCTTTCTTTTGCTGGCTACATATCGAAAGAACTCCCTCGGATTCTTTTTGGCTTCATTAGCTAACTGCTGTTCATACCTCTCTTTAGCTACTCTCACCAACCAAGTCACTCTCCTTGTCTAGTCTTTGTAGAACTCATGAAATTGGTTACTTCCACTTCTCTTATGCTGCCTCCACAATGCCCTTTTTCTCTGTATTGCATGCTTAATCTCTTTATTCATACATCTCACACCTAACTTATTTAACCTTCTCACCCGTGGTATACATTTAGACATTGCATCCGCTAAATATTTTTTGAAAATCGCCCAAGCTGCATTGATCTCTTTTCCAGCTAACTCCTCATTCCATGCTACACCTGCAAGCTGTCTCCTGAGCTCTTCATAATCACCCCCCTTGTAGTTCCACATATACCCTTTTTTCACAGGGGTCCTTGCACTGCTGGCAACCACCCAAGTAATCACCTCATGGTCACTTTCACCAATTGGTGGATGATTTGATACCTCATTGATAATTACATTCTCCGATGAGATGACCAAATCCAAGACCCTTAATCCTCGTGTGCCCTCTGTTACATACTGTCTGAGGTAGTTATCCCTCAAAAACTCAAGAAACTCATTTTCTTTACTTCCAGTTGCTATCTCTTCATTCCAGTCTATATTGCCATAATTAAAATCACCCATAATGATCACCCTTTTCTTATTTGCTTGGCTTATTTGACTATACATTTCACTATCACCACCATCCACATTACCAGGTCTATAACAACATCCCACCAAGTATTTGATTCTATTCACCTCTATCTCACACCATACTGCCTCAAAACCACTGGCCCCATTTCCCTCTTGCATCTCTACCTTGTATGGACATAACTCTTTCTCTATCATCAATAGCACTCCCCCTCCCTTTTTACCCCTTCTATCCTCACGAAACACATCATACCCTTCCATCTCTATTCCTGTCAGGATGTCATCCTCATCTAACCATGTCACACTTATTCCGACAATCTCTGGGTGCACAGACGCAATTAGTGCAACCATTTCATCCGCCTTGTTTCTTATACTTCTAGCATTGGTATACAAACACAACAACTCATTTCTGGATCTACAGCTAGTTTCACTGATACCACTCACTCGATGTGATCTCTCCATGCTGGACTGGGGCCATTTCCCTTTCTGCTTCTTCATTTTAGAACCCTATGCAATTCCATCTGTTTCCTTTTGATCCCTGATCATCCCATTACTTTCCTGCCTACACATTCTCTCACCTCTTCTTGGAGCATCCACCTTTCTCCCGCTGTGTATCCCTGTCCACCCTGAGCCTCCCTGTTTCCCTGCTCCTCTTGCACACCCATTCTCTCATTTTCTATACTCATACCACTCACTTCCACATTCATTTCCACTCCTTCAATCTCTCCGGTCTTACTCTCCTGGTCTTCCACATCACTCCCCTCTCGATCTGATTCATTCTCTCTATTCACTTCTCTACCTTCCAGCATCAGTCTCTCCAAGCGACTCACACCATAACCACTCAAATGCAGTCCATCGCTCCCATACAGCTCACTTCGTCCCTCAAACTCATTCCACACATTAACAAACTACTCCCATCTCCTCACACATTTCAGCCAGAATATCATTCATAATCCTTGCTCTCCGCCTCATTTCACCACAATCATACCTAGGCAACACACTGACCACCCTTCCTGTCACACTATTCTCCTTTATCTTTCCAAGCAGTCTCCTGACATTCATTTTGACATGCTCTTTGTTCTCTCTCAAATCATTTGTACCAATTAATACAATTAACTCTTTTGCTCGTTCCCGATATACTACTTTCTTTGGCTGCAACACATCAGCTATCATCATCAGTACTCCTCCCCCTGTTCTATCTTCTCTATCCTCCATGAAAATACTGTACCCATCACATTCAATTCCAGTGACCACATCTTCTACTGACAGCCAAGTTTCACTACTGCCTACAACTTTTGGTGAGATTGCACTGACTAATGCCAAAAATTCTTCTCTCTTATTTCGAATGCTTCTAACATTGGTATACAAAAATTGCAGATTCCCTCTAGATCTTGTACCGGCTTTAGAACTGATATATAAGTCACTAACTTCTGTAGTCCCATGCCGATTTTTATCCCCTCTCTTCTGCACTTTATTCTGCATATAAGGATCAATAAATATACAATCAGTGCTAAAGTTTCTCTCTCTGACACTCAACCTTTTCAATATTAGTTTCCCTGCCCAATAACTTCAACTTGTTCAGAAAACAATCATTTCTTCAATCGCTTATGTCCTTCCATGTTAAGATGCAGTCCATCTCTAGCATACAACTGCCTTTTTCCTTCAAACACACTCCAAACATCAACAAATTCCAGACCTCTTTTTTTGCACATTCTTAATTCGTAATTGTCAAAACGAGGCAGCACACACGCTATCCTCCCATTGACACTTTTCCTCTTCACAATATCTAATAATGTTCTTAAATCTTTTCCTACCCGATTTTTACTACCTCTCAGGTCATTCGTACCCACCATAACTATCATCTTATCTGCTTCATGCCCTCTCTTTATTGCTAAAGCCACTCTTTCTATTGTCCCACCAGCCAAGGACTCCTCATGCATACCACTCTCCATACCCTTAATCATAGAATCACCATATATCTTACCACTCTTAATTTCATTCAAGTCCACACTCATGGACTCATTCTCTACGCTATTCAGCATGACTCTCCCAGCTTCATTACTCAACGCTCTATTACTTACCCCCCCACTCTCACGACATCTCGTTTCTTCTAGGCCACTTGTGGTTTTATTTTGTTGACTCCGAATCACTCCCATGTTACTGCATCATTCACCAAAGACTCGCCCATATGTAATCCTGTTCTAGTTACTTCAGCTAAAGTAATCTCTATAGTCCTAATTTCTCTGTTTAACACATTAAACTCAGCTTTAACTTCCAGTATCTCCTTACCGAGCACTTCCACTTCCTCATGAAGAAGATGGTCATTTTTCATTTTCATAAACTCCCGCCGAAGTTCTTCCGCTACGGTCACAATGTCAGATCATTCCTAAACGCTCCAGCCTATCTCACATACATCGACATTTTCGTTCTTCTCATTTAGCCAGACTGACCACAGATCCTTCATATTCTTCGGCACATACATGTAGCAATTTCCGCAACGCATCCATTGGAAAAATCTAACGCTGAGCCAGCCTTTTGTGTAGAAGTAGAAGTCCTGTGCGTCGCTGACGTACGTTTCTTGTTGGACGCCATCTTTACACGTTGAAATAGTGAAACAAACGGCAGTGAAAACACAATATATACAACACAGTTCCAAACAATAACACCACTGAAGGACACTTGTATCTAACCAATGCACAACTGCAGCACAATTTGTGACAAAAAGCCACACTATATTTAACTTTAAAAACACGTTTTTCAAAAACGTAAAGTCACTTAAAGAAGACAGGTTCTCATATTTTTCAGTATGAAATTAAATTATATAGCTTTCTAAGTGGTATGCTTCCCCCTCCCCCAAACAAAAAGTATTTTTATGGTAGATTGGTAAATTGGAAGAAGGTATTGGATATCCTTTTGTCTGTTACAGTAAAGTTTTATTTTTACATCTTTCTGAAGCCTTAGATAATGAATGCATTCAAAGCAAGGTATGATAGTTATCAGTGGCACACTCAAGGTGGGGAGGGGGCAAGGCCCCCCTCCCTGGGTGCGCCAATGATAGTTATTGTGATCTGTTTAGACTATGGAGACTTGAAGTGTAAATAGTATAATTTACTATTGTAAATTATAAAGTTCTTTTTATTCTTTTGCAAAAGATTACAGGCATGCCCCAGTCATGTGACATGTTAGGTTCCACACTGTAGTATAGTGAATCACTGCTTTTTTCCCCCTCCCACTTGTAGATGCATGTAATGGTTTAATACTTTTTAAGCAGTCATATGCATAAATGATGTAAATATTTAACTAAAGCATTTATTTGTCAGCTGTCCAAACAAAGTTATTCTGAATAGCTTAGCTTAAAGTGGGATGCCATCATTAGAAGTTTTTTTCATTTCAGCAATAAGATCATCACATTCATGGATAACTGTAGTATTAATACGTTCGCTGCCACGCTCCTTAGGCATAGTTTGTTCCTGCACAGCAAGCACTTTCGCGTCTTCAAGGTCACTACGAGTAATCGCGTAGCCGGCTTATCAGACAGAATTTTGTTTCATACGCCAACTACGAGTAATCTCGTATCACCCCACCTATATATTACTGACGACTGTGTTTATTGCATCTAGTCTAGTAAAAACCTTCAGTTTCACCATGACCAGTAAAAAAAAAAACTTACTGATAAAGAATTAGAAGCTAATATGCCAATATGAGCAATGATGAATTTAATGAATTCATCATCGCAAATGGAAGGATAAGAGGGAAGTTCTTTCCATTTCAAATATGCACAAATTTGAAATGGTTGAAGCGAAAAATCAGAATGGTAAAATTCAATTAAAACCAAATATCGTTAAAGGACTATAATTTGGGTATGTCAGGCATCGATCTTTCTGATCAAATGCTTTCTTACTATTCCGCCTTACGAAAGACAATTAGATGGCTAAAGAAATTGGCAATATGCATTTTTGATATATACATTCAAAATGTGCATAAATTTTATAATATAATTACTGGAAATGCAATGACTGCATTAAAATTTAGAGATCAATTTATCTCAGTTTTTGTTGGAATGGATGAGCTTGCAGCATCACAAAATATCAGCAGGATTCGGGATCTTAATTATTTGGAAATTTTACCACTTACAGAAAAAAAAGAATCGTCGACAAAGCCCCCCCCCTCCATGTGGGACACCTGTTCGTGGTGGAGGGGACCTCCCAGTGATGGTACTGTCCCTTTTCATTCTTCCTCTTTTTCTTTGCTTTTCTTCCTGTATTCTTTGCTCTACTTCCCCTGAGTCTTTCTCACTATCCTTTTTCCAGACTACCATCACTGGGATCTAACGCCCTGCTGCTGTGTGGCTGACCCATGGACATCTAGAAAGGGGGATCCTGGTAGTCTTGCACTACTTTGGCCCCGTGTTTCGGCAAGACGGGTGGTCCTGGATGGCCCAGCCAGGATCACTCGGCTAGTGGGCGTGCCTTCAGGGTCAACGGTGTTGCAGTAAGTCTCTTGCCCCATGGTCTGGGATTGGGATCCTAGACCTGCTGCAGTGCCCGTATAGAACTGGCGTTCCACTCCTGAGTGCAGTCTTTGCTTGACGGTTAGTGGGTGTCCGTGTGTGACTCCATGGTGGGTTGAGAGCTCTGGCTTCGAATAAAAAATTCCTTAAATACGAATTCTTCATCCTCAAATATTTCAGGGACCCTAACAAAGTCCCAACCAAGTATTGATAGTATAGACACAGCATATGGAAACAGAAGTAAGAAACAAAAGATATTGGATGCTAACATAAATGTTTCAATCTTTTTAATCATTCATACAACAGGTGAAAAACCAATTGGGAAAATGTCACCCTTCTTTATCCAAAAAGGTTTAGAAGGACTGGCAGGACCTCCCAAAGCTGTCAAGAAATTGCGTTCTGGTGATATCCTTGTGGAAACAATGTGCAAACAACATTCCGAGAAACTACTGAGAGCAACGACAATGGGTGGAATACAAATTGCAGTAACACCTCACAGAACACTCAATTCCAGTAGAGGAGTGATATCAGAATGGGATCTCCTTGATGTTCCTTATGAGGAGATATGTTCAGAGCTTAAAGATCAAGGAGTGATGGGTGTGAGGTGCATCCTGATAAGCAGGGATGGTCGTCTGGTCTCAACCAAGAACATCATCCTTACTTTTGATACACCTAGGCCTCCAACATCTATAAATGCAGGGTATCTCAACTCTCCTTTTAGAATGTACATCCTTAACCGCTGAGATGCTTTAAATGTTAAAGATATGGACGTGCCGAAACTGTCTGTCGTGGTTCTACTACCTGTGCCCGATGTGGTAGTAAAGAACATGATAATAATTCTTGCTGTGAAAAAAAAGCTAAATGTGTCAACTGTCAGGGAGATCATCCAGCATACTCTCAAAGGGAGATCATCCAGCAAAAAGAAAGCTAGTCACCATTACACCTGTTCTACGATCCTCTTATGCTGAAAAAGTAACAATTAAAAAAGTGCCAACAGCAACTCAAACATGTATGTCTATTTCACCATACCTGAACTTTATGATTGCAAGTGCTTCTCTGTTGAGTGCATTAATCACAGGACCTATGGCCTTACTCCAGAGTAAGGCCATAGGTCCTGTGAACTGACACCCTTCAAAAATGGTCCCATTCAATGAAAACTCATCTGTCAAAAAAATTATGGTGGAGACTTCACTCAAAGATAAACCACCAGACACTCGCACAGAAAAAATAGATACCTCGATACCCACTGAAAGCAAACTAAGCATACGAACTGACCCTAACACATTTGATGTTTTGAACACTTTACCAGAGGAAGAGATGGACACTGGCCATCCATACTTCCCTAAAACAGTGGATAAATATAAATCTGACAAAAGTAAGCCCTCAACCTCTTGAAAACCAGACAAGTCAATAAAATCAAAACAATAGGAAAATTTTTACAATGGAACTATCGTGGGATCTGCCAGAATATTGACGATATCAAGATGTTGCAGAAACACAAACCTTTCTGTTTCTGTGTACAGGAAACTTACTTAAGACCCAACGAGGACCGTACCTTTAGGAATTTCACTGTTGTACGTAAGGATAGAACTGGAGATGGTCCTGCTCATGGAGGAGTAGCTATCTTAGTGGACAGTCATACTCCTTTCCATCAGGTCCAACTTAATACTTCTCTGGAAGCTGTAGTGATTCACTTCTCTGTGGGATTTCTTATTACAGTATGTTCAATTTATTTACCACCAAACGCTGAGTTAAATGAAATTGATCTTGATAACCTTATCTCACAACTGCCTGAACCCATACTTTTGATGGGTGACTTCAACGGTCACAATACTCTATGGGGTAGTGTCAACACTAATAGATGAGGACAAAGCATTGAAAAAATTCTTGATAATAATAACCTTTCCCTTCTAAATAATAAACTCAATACTTTCTTTCATATGCCTACCCGCTCATATTCTGCAATTGATCTTACAATCTGTTCCCCTTCCATTCTTCCACTGCTCATGTGGGACATTGAAGAGAACATACATGGAAGTGATCACTTTCCTGTTCTTTGTACAATGTCTTCACAGGAACCATGTTCACCCACACGGATACCTATATCGAAAATGGACCAGGCTGACTGGAACACTTTCTCTCATTTTGCAAAATTTAATGCTGATGCCATCAGTCAAACACCTATCACTGAAGCTGTAAAATATATAACAGAATGCATTGTCCAGGCAGCAACAACCTCCATCCCAAAAACATCATCTCGATTTCCAGTCTATCCAAAGCCTTGGTGGAACCCAGAATGTCAGGCAGCCAAAAAAGATCAACACAGAGCATGGAGCATATTTCGTAGATGCCCCACAACATCAAATTTAATAACTTTCAAGCGTGCTCGAGTCAAAGCACATTTTGTAAGACATCAGAGTCAAAAACAATCATGGATCCAATTTACTACATCAATTAATCAAATGACTGGTCCAAAAATTGTATGGGATAAAATCCGAAAAATGAATGGCAGGTATAATACACACATTGTTTGTCCACCTTAGACTATAATGGAAGTGTTCTTGCTGATCCCAAAGCTATTGCGGATACTTTGGGAGAAACTTTTCCTAAAATCTCAGCAACAGCTTCATATTCTCCAGAATTTTTAATACTGAATGAGCAGCAAGAGAAACAAAGGCTTAATTTTTCTACCAACATTCTACCAACATCAGCCATTTGTCAAGGAGGAACTAAAAAGAGCTCTCCTACAATCTCACCCTAGTGCAGTAGGACCTGGTGACATCCATTATGAAATGATAAAACATCTACCATCATCTTCTGTGGATCTTCTTCTCTTATTATGCAATAGAATACTTGCAGAGGAAGAGTTTCCAAATTCTTGGCATAAGTCAATTGTCATTGCTATCCCAAAACCAGGAAAAGATCCAACACAAGCAAATAATTATCGACCCATTGCTCTGACCAGCTGTCTTTGTAAGATACTAGAGAAAATGGTTAATGCCAGACTTCTCTGGTATTTAGAAAGCAACAGTCTTCTTTCCAATACACAGTGTGGTTTCCTTAGACATCGATCAACTTTTGACCATTTAGTTCAGTTAGAAACTTGTATAAGAGATGCATTTCTGAAGCGAGAACATCTTGTCTCGGTTTTTTTTTTACATGGAAAAAACTTATGACACAACCTGAAGCTATGGCATATTAAAAGACCTCTATAACCTAGGTCTCAAAGGACACCTCCCTGTATTTATTAAAAATTTTCTGTCCAGGCGAACTTTCCAAGTCAGAGTGGGAAGTATGCTATCTCGACCGTATATTCAAGAACAAGGTGTTCCCCAAGGCTCTGTCTTAAGTGTAACCCGTTTTGCTATTAAAATCAACTCAGTCATTGAACAGCTTCCTCCCACTGTAGACAATGCTCTATATGTTGATGACTTCACAATTTACTGTCACTCACGTAACATGAGGGTAATTGAAAGACAACTTCAGCAAGCAATTGATCATGTCTCCCTGTGGGCTCTTAATAATAGGTTTAGGTTTTCAACAGAAAAAAGTGTCTGTGTACACTTCTGTCAAAAATGCACTCATCACCCAGATCCTGAACTAAGAATGGGACCTACTGTTATTCCAGTAACTACAGAAACCAAGTTCTTGGGACTCATCTTTGACAGAAAACATTTCTAGCACACATTTGTCAGCTAAGAGAAAAGTGCAAAAGAACTTTGAACCTCCTTCGCACTCTATCCTCTACTGGGTGGGATTATCCATATTCATGCACTTATACGTTCAAAGCTGGATTATGGGTCCGAAGTCTGTGGTTCGGCAAGACAGAGTAACCTATAATGGTTGGATTCCATCCATCATCAGGGTGTACGGATAGCTACTGGTGCCTTAAATTAAATTATATAGATTTCTTTTTAAGTAGTATGCTCCTCCCTTTCCCCAGAAAGTGTATTTTCATTCTAAGGACTTCATCTTCAGTTGTATTGTATATACCCCTCCTTATCCTTCCAACACTCTGGTTATTTTTTCTGATGTACATCAGAAAAAATAACCAGAGTTCTCTGTGGATATGATCTCTATGCCACTTTCAAACTTTTCATTCATGCATTCTCTTGAATATCTTGGAGCATTTAAAGTTCCTTGTGCCTGCGGTTTTGCCTACTATGGACAGACTCATATCAAAAATTGCATCCACAGTCATCTGCATGGCAAGTTGGGACTGGCAGACCATGCTCTGGATATTCCTCTACATAGGATCAGATAGAGAAATACATCTCTATTACACAGAAGTGATTGAGTCTGAGAGACTATTTTTAGAATCAGCATCAGCTATGAACCACTCTTAGCCTCAAAAAGTAGGGGCACATTAATTTACCAAAGATCTGGATGACTATCATTGTAAGATCTGATAGCCTGACTGCTCAAAATTAACTATGGTTATCCAACCCATGGAGTGTGCCATGTATGAACATTAATGTTGTTATCAGTTACAATTTAAATTGTTTTCTTCAGTTACGTAGTTTAGTTGTGTGTGTCTATCACAGTTGATGATGGTAGTTAGAAAACCAGCAAAATATTAGTGAGCTTAAATAAATATATTTTTCCTCTTTTGGTGTTTTTTTATACTGTAAAACATTATTATGAATCATCAACACTGCAGCTTTTATATATATAACAGTAGTAAAGGGTAAGTTTAGTATGTGGCCTATTTCGGTGTTTCATACACCATCGTCACTAAATTTAATTATTTTAACCTTAGTATCTAATGTAATAGGCTTGTGCATTTTCTTGAACAACAGCACTCTTACTTTGGATTTTATCTGCTGTTTTATCTAACACTAACAGTTATAAACAGTTTATAATTCACAGCAAAACAAAACCAGGTGGCCAAATCTGTGCACAGTAGTCAAGATGTAGGCGAATCATTGCCTTCTAAGAGGAATAACTTATCTTTACTTGTTAGTGTTTTTCAACATCCAAGTAATTCGTTTGTGCTATTGCAATTTTAACTTTAACTCTTCGTCCACCATAATCCCCAATTCCCTAGCTTCATCGATTTCCTGTAAACCAATACCATCGATATGATACACCATGTGCACCCTTTTCAACCCAAAGTGCATAACCTTATATTTTGCAACGTTAAATTGACAGTCATTATCCTTTGCCCACAATTTATTTAAATCATCCTGCGGGATATCTACATCACTTTTATCAACTATTGCTCTCCCTAGTTTTGCATCATCAGCAAACGATTAAATATCCCCTCTTAAACCTTTCCCCTATGTCATTGATATACAAATTAAAGAGTAGTGGCCCTAGTACCGAACCCTGAGGCACTCCACTAGTCGCCATTCATTCTCCTAAACTCTACTCCACCATAGACTACAGGTAATCCTCGTATAACGCGGTACTTATACAATGCTGTTTTGATATAATGCGGTCTACAAATTGTAGTATCCCTTATTCAACGCAGTCTACAATTTCTAGTAACCCTTTATTTATTTTTTTATTCATATTTTTCACTGCGAGACTTAAAAATCGAATTTTATATTTGTGTCTGCCTGTATTGCTAGAGTAGTTATAAGTATCGAATTTAGTTTTATTATATCACTGAATAAGGTACTGTACAGAGGCTTTTGCAGTCTGTGTCATTCTCAACAAATAGTGCAATTAGAGAGAGATGGAATAAAAACATTGCGAACTAATAAATCACATATCCCAGCTCACAGAAACTATGTTGTATAGACTTAAGCAAAACCATATGTTGCACTGAAACACAGTATCTAACTAAAAACTATTGTCCAATTTTTCAATTATGAAATAAGTGTTTATTTTATTGCATCTGAAATTCTCGATGTCATTATGGCAGATCACAAAGGCTAACTTAAAATAAAAGACTGCCAAGAATTGAAATATGCCATATAATGAATGTGTGAGTTCACCTGCCACCTCAAACGCAAACAAGAAGCCATAAAATTCAACCAAGGGTTGAAACATTTGTGTGAGTTGAACCAGTCAGTAATGAAAAGTTTCATCGGAACGATAAATGACACCCTGTTGTGAATATGTTAAAACTAATAGTGAATGTTGTTATGACAGTTTCAGATGTTACGGAATTCGATTGAAGAGAATTGCATTTCAACTCAACACTTGTTTTTGTCTTTGGGTCAAGCGATCTTTTGTTAATACCGCACCAATCATATGCACGTCTTTATAGCTGCTGTCTTGTGTAAAACAAAATTCAGCTTGTACGTATTGTAACAATTAAAAAAAAAACTTGAATAATTTATAAGCATATAAAAGGATATCACCTGTAAATCGTTGACATGCCAGCAAAATTCTCGGACGTGCCACCTCTGGCATGAGTGCCATAGGTTCGCCATCTAGGGTTTACTGTATAAAGTGTTTATTGTTGAAAATTGCCTTCGTTTTCTGCCAGGAAAGTGCATTTAAAATCATAAGTGTGTTATTCTCAAGCTGAGCAGTTTATTTTCTGATGAATTACATATATATGTAATGCTTTTTTTTATGTAAAAGTTTATTTTTATTGTAATGGCCACTAAAACTACATGAAAGGGAAAAATATATGAAAGGGAAAAAATCAACATTGAAGAGGAAATTCATTTCTCTCGAAAAAATTAAAATCTTGGATCGGTTGAAAATTGGAGAAAAACCAGGATTTGTTGCAAGGACTCTGAATTTAAATGAATCAACAATTCGAACAATCAAACAGAATGAACATAATATCCGAGAAAATGTTATTACTGGGTCAACGGTAAGTGCAAAGCACGTTGCTCGTGTTCGTGATATTCTAATAGAAAAAATGAAGGAATCTCTAATGATTTGGATAGAAGATTGCACTCAAAAGAAAATTCCTTTGGATGGACACTTTATTAAGCAAAAAGCTCTCAAAGTTTATAAACATTTAAAAGAACTTGATTAGGATTCTTCAGAAGAAATCTCTCAGCATGGATTTTGTGCCAGTAAGGGTTGGTTCGAAAACTTTAAAAAGTGGTTTTCTTTGTATAATCTTAATATCCAGGGAGAATCAGCATCAGCAGATGTTGAAGCTGCCTGGAAATACCCAGCAGAACTTTTAAAAATCATTAAAGAAGGTGGTTACAGTGTAGACCAGGTGTTCAATGCAGATGAATCTGGGTTTTATTGGAAAAAAATGCCAAAACGCACCTATATTTTGAAAAATGAAAGATCAGCTCTTGGATTCAAAGTTTCCAAAGATAGAATTACTTTGTTTTGTAGTAATGCATCAGGTGATTACATGACAAAACCAATGTTTATTAACCGATCCGGAAATCTTTGTGTGATGAAAGGGCTTGACAAGTCTACCTTACCTGTTTATTGGCAAGCCAACAAAAAGGCATGGGTTACAGCTAGCATGTTTGAAAATTGGTTGTTCAAGTATTTTGTACCCGATGTAGAAAGTTACACAAAAAAAAAGAATATGGACTTCAAAATTCTACTAATTTTAGATAACGCACCAGGCTGCCCAACAAATTTAAGCCATCTGAATATTAAAATAACTTTTTTGCCACCTAATACTACTTATTCAACCACTCAACCAAGGAATAATATCAACATTTAAGTCATATTATATTTGGCGAACATTTCAATTAATTTTGAAAAATGGAATCTAATCCAAACATGACACTGCCTCAAGCATGGAAAGAGTTTTCAATATTGAATTGTGTAAAAATAATTTCTTTGTCCATTAAGGAATTACAACCCTCTATGCTGAATGCTTGCTGGAAAAAAATATGGCCTGAAGCTGTTCTGGAACAAAATTTCATACCTCCAGTGGATGCCGAGCTGCGTCGTATAATAAACGCCGCACACATTTTTGGTGGAGAGGGCTTTTGCGATATGGTTGAAAATGAAATTAGTAATTAGTGAATTAATTGATGGAGAAACAGATTTAAATGAGGAGGAACTGGTACAATTAATAGATGGTGGGAAAAGTTCTGCCGAAGATTCTGATTGTGATGAATCCGTTAAAGAATTCAGTTTAAAGAAATTAGCAGAAGGAGTGGACTTGGCAAGAAAGTAAGGAAGTTATTTTACAGATAATGATCCCTCAATGGAGCGTTCAGGAAAATTCATGAGACAACTGGATATTTGTTTAGTGCCATATTATGAACTTAATAAAAAATTGCAGAATAGTGGTAAACAAAGTCTTATTACTGATTTCTTGATAACTAAACCAGCTGAAGTAGGCAATGAGAATTATACAAATGATGTCCAAGAGATTTCAAGCAGTGACGACCTCTGGCCACTTAAAGAACATCTATGAAATTTTATGTTTGAAGACCATTAAAATATGCACTTTATTTTATTGTGTGTAAAACATTTATGCATTATGTGCAATGAAATTTATGTACAATTTGTAATTTTTATAATTTTATACTATGTATTTGTCTCATAGTTTATTTTCTTAACTTACATGAATTACCTGAATTAAATAAAAATATTGTTTATTGGATATGTCATTGTTATTTATATAATTTAAAAAAAAAAATGATTTCGGAACCTAACCCTACTTTTTCTATGTGATCTAAGTCTCATATAACGCGGCATTTCTATGGAACCTAACATCCGTGTTATACGAGGGTTACCTGTACTTTCTGGTTTTTGTCCATCAACCATCCCCCTAACCTCATATCCATACCCATTCACTCCAGTTTTTGTAACAGTTTTCCATGTGGTATTCTCAAATGCCTTGGCAAAGTTGAGCAGTATCATGGTGTAGCCATTACCTTTATCCAGTTCTGCTGTCACTTCATTATAAAATGTGAATAAGTTACTAAGACAGGACTTAACCTTTACAAAGCTGTGCTGCCCACTATAAAGTGTATCGCATCCCTGTCCACCCACTGTTGTATTTTACTTTTCACTAATTTTTCCAATACTTTAACAACCACTCCCGATATATTAATTAGTCTGTAGTTTGCTACCGCTGTCTTGAAGCCACCTTTATGCAACGGTACTATCTTACCCTCTTTCTACTCCCTTGGAACCCTGCCAATGATGAGAGACTTAGATTGAACAACTTTGTCAGAGGAAATGCCAATTCACTTGCACATTCACGTAGTACACAAGTTGGTGTGCCATCCAGTCCCACTGCTGTGTTAACATTCATGTTTTTTAATATGCTGAACACCTGTTCATCTACCTCAATGTTGAGATGCATCTCTGTAACATCTGTAACTGTAAAATCACCACCCAGATGATACACCTTTGCAAAATGATCACTCAGCAACTCAACTATTTCTTTTGGTTCAGTCACCTTTCTACCATGAGCATTGTTAAAGTCATTCTCCCATAGTCATTTTTCCTCTTACTTGCTACATAATGAAGAAACTTTTTTGGGTTTACTTTGACCTGTTTGGCTAATTCTCTCTCATAGTTTGATTTGCCCTTTTTTACCATACTAGTCACTCCTCTTGCTTGCACTTTGTACTGCTCATGAGTAATGCTGATCACTTATTTCTTTATATTTCCTCCACAATGTTTTCTTTTCTTTTTTTTGTTTATCCTTTTGACCTTAGATATGCAGTCTGATACTGCTACCCTCAAGCAATCTCTGACCACTTACTTTGCACTACTGATATTCTTTCCTTGTGGCTTCTCAAGCCATGGCACTGTTCCTAGATTACTTCTGAGTCTCTCGTAATCACCAACCTTATAGTTGAACATAAACCTTGACAGAGAACTCCATGTTTAGCCTTTCCAGAATAAGACTGCATGGTCACTCTCTCCAATTGGAGGCAGAGTGTCTACTTTGGTTATGGATACATCTTCTGATGCTATTATCAGATCCAACACCCCTCAAACTCCTTGTTCTCTCTATAACTTGTTGTTTCATGTAATTATCCCTTTGCAATTTTGTAAATCCTCTTACATCTTGCCATTCCCCCTTTCCTCCCTCCACTCAATGTCCCCATAGTTAAAGTCTCTATAATTGTTCTTCCTACACTCATTGTTCTAATTTGTTGATACATGGCATCTGCATTTTCCTGTGGACCTCCCTGGTCTATAGCAGTACCCAACAACATGTTTTGTCCTATTTGTGTCTCGTGCCAGATATCCTCAAATGTACCATCTCCCTTGGACCTAATATCCTCTTTTAATAACTTCTAATTTTGTTGGTTGTAATTCTGCAGCTATCATCAGCAATACCCTACCTCCTGTCCCTTCTGGTCTCCCTGAAAATACAATACCCTTTACATTCTATTCCTGCAGCTATATCATTTTCAGTCAACTAGGTCTCAGATTTCAGTCAACTAGATGCCAATGCCAAAAACTCCTCACCCTTATTCCTGATACTTCTTGCATTTGTCTACGTGTGTTTCACTGTCCCTTTGTATCCATAGTTACCCTTGTGTAATGTCATTACCAACTCATTTGAATTGGAAACTTGTGAAATCCCAGTTGGCATTGCATAATCATTACTGTACCAATTAGGGTGACCAACTTTTGAACATGAAAATAAGAGAAATTGGATCATGACAAATTTTAGTGAAATTTTTGGGATGTGAATCCTACATTAATTGATAGGATGGTTTATATTTAAAATATACTGAAGTCACGTTTACATAATATACAATTCGCTTTGTGAATGTTGGATGGCATGGGTTTTAGCCACGAGTACTGTTCTTCCCATTTCTTCAGATATTTACATTTCTTTTTTGGTGGCATTTTTACATTATTACTTTCCATTTTACTGTCACTATGCATCACAAAAATATACTATGGCACTTGTTGCTTGCAGTCATTATTACCCCATGAGCGATACTGAAGTCACATTTACATAATATACAATTAGCTTTGTGAACATTGGATGGCACAGGTTTTAGCCACAAGTACTGTTCTTATCATTTCTTCAGATAAACACACAAATATTTACATTTTTTTTTTTTTTGGTTGCCTTTTTATATTATTACTTTCCATTTCACCGTCACTATTCATCATGAAAATATACTATGGCACTCGATGTTCAAGGATACGGAAAATACTTTGAGAATGAATGCAGACACAACGGCTGGTAAGAACGCAGGATAGGAAACAGACAAACAAAACCCGGAAGTGTATATCGAAAATCACTACCAATGATTTGATTATTCCGAATGGGTATCGATTATTGAAATGGCACCAAAGGTTACAAGATCAACACAACGATATAATATCTTTGCCAGAACAGAATTGTATCGATTAGAATTTTCCAAACTATCGATATTAGTGTCAAATTGTATTTGTCGGTTATAATATACATTGAAAAATTAAAGACAATGATTGATTATGAAAAATATGGGAGTATTTGAAGATCAATACTGGAGTCGGGATGATCCAAAAAAATTTTTCATTGGCAATTATGGTGCTTCTCAGTTCTGTTCTATCATACCAAGACTGTAGATGCACAGTCTTTACTTTCTTGCCCTTCATTTTTGCTTCCACTAACAACTCTCATTTCTCATAACAAAAATATAATGTATTACAAAGAACTAGGTGGCAAGAATTTTGCCAGAGCTTAAATCCAAACACTTTAGATACCAAACTTTGGAAACTGACTGCTAATTTACAAAGAGCCCTACCAAAGGCAAGTGAGACTAACATGCTAAAAGATCCAGATGGAAATATCAAAATAGGAGACGGGGGGGGGGGGGGGGGATCGCAAATACATTGGCCTTTCATTTTCAAAATATAAGCAAACTAGAGATGAATACTAGGAAAGACCATCAAATATCAAAACAGGCTCGACAGGAGAAAAATGATGCAAGTTCCCCAAAATATAAAAACAAATTATTCTGGGATCTATTCTCAATCTCTAAATTGAGAGATGACTTGGAGAGACTAGATATAAATCATGTGAACCAGATAACATACAAGGAATTATGATCAAACATCTTCCTTCCCTAGATTGGCTACTTCGCCTATACAATAATAGCCTAAAACAAGGAAAAGCTCCAAAAGACTGGAAGACAGCCACAATCATACCAATCTTAAAGCCTAACAAACCTCAAGACCAACCAGGAAATTGTAGACCAATTTCTCTGACTTTAATTCCAGGCAAATTGATGGAAAAAATTATTCTCCAACATTTGAATTACTATCTAAACAAAAATAGTATATGCATGGATAGGCTTGTGTTTGTCACACATGTTGAATTGGATTTAAATGGTATTGAATCGAACACAGACAGATTGATAAGAAAATAACTACCGTATATTATTGCATATAATGCGAACTAGAAATTTTGTTTGAAAACTAGCCCTGAAATGCCATGTCCACGTATAATGCGATCTGTTAATCTCGTTCCATAACATTATAAATAATACAATACGAATTAACAAAAGAAATATTTATTTAAAAACAAAATGTCAAAATATTTTAAATTCATCTTTTGAGTCGTCAAACATTTCATTTATAAATTCATCTGTAGGGATTGTGTCATTAGTGTAGCAGTTGTCGTCATCATCTTCATGCTCTCCAATTTGTTGTGTGTCATCCTCGCTTTCGTATATGACGTGATCTTCGGATCCATCCATTGAATTACTTATTCCACATTTAAGAAATGAGCGTTGAATCATTTCAGACGAATCCCATGCTTCTTTAACCCAGCTGGTGACTAGGGTGATCTCAGGCTTCTGAAAATTCCCACCCTTTGTCATCTTCACCAAGCCAGATGACATCCATTCTCTCCATTTTTCACGTAGGTGATCTTTAAATGGCTTATTCAAGCTGACATCAAGCAGCTGCAAAACGGAAGTTAGACCACCCAGTATGACTGCTAGGTCTGTACGTAGCTCACGTGCTTTCTCTTTGCTTGCCTCTGTTAAATGCACCCGGAACATATCCCAGACTAGCATGCTTTGTTGACGTAACAAGCTACTTGGACATATGTTCCATGCTTGATCCATCCACAATTGTACACCTTCATCCATCCAGCTTTTCTGATTGGCGCGAACAATTACACCTGGTGGAAATTTCATATGCTTTGGAATTTTCTTCCTTTTAAATATCACTGTTGGCTTTAATTTGTTTCTGTCTACCATGCATGCTAGAACAACGGTAAAATGTGATTTTTCATGTCCCATTGTTTTTATGAAGACACCCTTTTCACCAACTGGGTTTACTGTTTGATTCCCAGGCATATCAAAGTACATGGGTGTCTCATCCATATTGTCAATTTGGGAAAGTTCATATCCGTGACACCTCCGTAATTTTATGATAAATTTATGGAAGGACTGCACTTTTTCTTCAAGCTGCTTTGGTAACTTCTGCTCAATTTTTGTTCGGTGTTG
The DNA here is from genome assembly GCF_054136105.1 of Typopeltis vanoorti. NCBI lineage: Eukaryota > Metazoa > Arthropoda > Arachnida > Uropygi > Thelyphonidae > Typopeltis > Typopeltis vanoorti. Next base: position 7,023,283 of record NC_143558.1, read on the forward strand.
TAATGTTAATACTTTGCGTACCATAAATCTGTTGCACCACCCAGGCGAAGCAAGAAAAGATGAAATACCCGGTGTGTCCTTGAATTTACCATTCTTGAGTTGTAGAGCTTGAAAACGAATTGCATTTCTTGTTACTATAATGCCATCTTGTCGTTGTGTCAAAATCCATTCATTTAGCTCTTCTTTGAGTTCTGGAAAGGATGCTACATCTCCACGACGGGCACATTTTGTTTTGGGGATTTTTTCAAGACTGTCTTTTTGCTTACGCCAAAGTCTAATATTACTCTCTGCTACACCAAATTCTCTCATAGCAACACTGTTATTATGTTCTTCTGCAAACTGCACGACACGCAATTTAAATCCTGCTTCAAAAGATGAATGTTTACGTTTCTGTTGGCTCATTTTCAGGCTAGGTTTGTTTAACGAATAATATTTAAAATGAACTGTGGTTAAACCGACATACCTAACTGTGCTCTATCATTCGGCGATGGAGAGTGCATGTGCAGATACGATGTGTGCTCGGTCGCCGAATGCAAGTGGGTCAAGTAGATTTGGTTGCATAGGCATTAGGTAGTATATATTGTGTGTGCATGTCTAATAAGATGTTATATTTTTTAGGATCCACATATAATCCGAACCCCTAACTTTAAGTAGTATTTTTTACCATACATTTTTCGCATTATACGCGATAATATACGGTATTTATTAACTTAAAAGCTAATATTTATAGAAAATATTAATATCGGTTTATAGAAAACCCACACATACAGAGAGATATTTACACAATCACGCCATCACCCTTCTCAACAATATGGTATCTTAAAAACACTAACCCATAGAGCTAGAGCAATCTGTTCCAATGACATTGCTCTCACCTGTGCCACACCTTTCTAACCAATGATTATAATCCCCATAAGATAGATAAATAAAATACTAAATGCTACTCAGAAATCCTTCCCCCCCCCCCCACTATCTACCACAGAAGACTACAACAAAACTATCACCATCCCATACATTAAAGGCACATCTGAAAAGATATCTAGGGTGCTTAATAAACACCAACTGCACACTGTATTTAAACCTTATGTGAAATTGGCAACTCTCATCTGTTCACCTAAGGACAGATTCACTCCTTTATCACATCTTGTCTCTGACACTTTCGCTATGGCAAGTCTGGTCTGGCAGACCATGCTTTGGATACCCCAGCATACACGATCAATTGGAAAAAAACAAAAGTACTGCACAGAAGCTTCTACAAGTCAGAGAGGTTGTTCCTGGAATCAACAGAAGCCTTAAAACATACTCCAAACCTTAAAAGTATGGCTGTATAAATCTACCAAAGATTTGGGAGACTGTCATCTTAAGACCAAATTAAAATTTATTTATTTTAATTAAATTTATTTTTATTTTATTTTTTTCAAAACTTTGGACTACTATTTTTCAAAACTTTCAAGGACTTATATATTGTATTTTTTTTTTTTTTTTTTTTTTTTTCAAAACTTTGGACTACTGTTTAACTTAGATGGCACCATATTAGGACTTTAGTCTTGTGTTGCACGCTGCAATTACTTATACTAGCCCCACTGCTACACCAAATTGTGGTTGTCTCGCATTTTCAAGGATACGGAAAATACTTTAAAACAAATTTTGTTTGAAAGTGCTCTGAAGATGCTGGATATAATACCAGCAAAATATTAGCTTTTAAGTTAATAAATAGTTATTTTCTTATCAATCTGTGTTCGATTCAATACCGTTTAAATCCAATTCAAAAATAGTATACTACCACATTTTCAGGCTGCCTTTAGAAGAAATCACTCAACAACTGATCAACTTTTCTACTTAACCCAGACAATTCAAGATAACTTCCAGACCAAACCTACCAAATCCACCATTGCAGTTTTTATAGATTTTAGCAATGCCTTTGACAAGGTGTGGAGGCAGAAACCCTTTTCCAAACTTTGTCATATTTGAACAGAAGGGAAAGTTCTAAACTGGATTTATGACTTTCTAAGAAATAGAACAATTTGAGTTAGAATAAATAATACCTTTTCCAAGAAAGTGAAAATAAGACAGGGACTCCCTCAAGGCAGCATTTTGAGCTCACTCCTTTTTTCCATCTACTTAAACGACTTAGATAAAAATATAAATAAAGAAACAAGATAGCTATGTTTGCTGATGATTTGGTCCTATTCTCAGCTCACAACAACCTAGAAACAGCAGAAGGTCACTTAAGCAAAGCCATTGAAAGTTTATCTACATACTCTGAAAACCAAAAAATCAAAATTAACCCTACTAAATTAGAAATTTGTGTATTTGCCATTAATAACTACCTCAGAAAGTGGAAACCAAAGATTAAGCTAAACAGTCAACTAATTACATTTAATGAAAACCCCAAATACCTTGGAGTTACTCTGGATCCATCACTAAGCTTCAGTAAACATATCAACAGTGTTGCAGTCAGAGCAAAAAAGAAGACTAAATATCATGAAAAATATCTCAGGTAAAGAGTAGGGAGCCGATGCTAAAACCTTAAAAGTCACATACACCTCTATTATCCGACCCATAATGGAATATGCTTCGCTTATTTGGATGCAAACATCACAAACCCGTTTAGACGAGCTTATAAAAATTCAGAAAAATGCAACTAGAATCATATGTGGACTAAGGAATACAACTCCTGGAAAAAAAGCAGAATTCGAATCCAACCTTGTTCCTTTAAAAATTAGGTGGCAAGAAAATCTTACTAAATTTGTAGAAAGAGCCAACCTTGCACATCATAGAACAAGTAAACTTTTTAAAAATTGACAACCAACAAACAATAAAGAAAATAATCAACAATGTATGAAATCATTGAAAATAAAATTCCTTTGGATTGTCCAAATAAAATAGCCAACTACCTAGCATTTCCTCTAAATCAAGACAGGAAAAATATAGTTATCAACTTTGAAATAGGGAAACATGAGAAAAAAAAAAGCCTAGAAAGCCCTGAAATCTTGAGATCATTAGCTCTTTCAAAAACAATGAAATATGGACCTGACTCAATAAAGATCTGTTACAGATGGCTCCAAAAATCCAAATGGCAATTCTGGGAGTGGCATACTCATGGCTCTCAAAATATAAAACTAAAAATAACTAACAGTATTGGATGCAACTCATACCATGCAGAATTAATAGCCATTAACACAGCACTGCAACATTTGGATAAACAAAGCCCAAAAGAGTTTATATTTTTCACAGATTCCTTAGCAGCCCTTCAAGCTATTAAGAACTGCTGCACTAGCCATCAAGAAATACTTAGAGATATAGCAAAAAACATAAACTACATAAGGATTCCAAAATAATTTTCCAATTGATCCCATGTGGAATTAAAGGGAAATGAAAATGCAGATGAAGTAGCAAAAATGGCTGCAACATCCAGTGATACCACAGATTTCAATCTTTTTAAAACCACTCAAAAAGAAAACAAAAAGAATTATTCTCCAGGACATGACTCACCACTAGTATTCAGCAGAAAAACCAGGAGCTAGCATCAACTCCAAGTTTAATCATTATGCCACTACCATGATCTCTCGCCTCAAGACTGGCCACACAAGACCAATCAAGTTTAGCAATGGCATAAAAGTCTTCCCCATCTGTAACATTGAGGAAGCATCGCCAATGCATTTACTAAATTGTATGAATATTTCCAAATTTGACCTCTATGATCTGGTGTAATAATACCATGGGATAATAATAATAAAACTCTCATATCTTCTCTAATTGCGTATTTCTCACCTTTCAAATCATTTGTGCTAGCCAGTACAATCAACTCGTTTGTTCCATTCTTCTGTATACTTACAGCATCACTAACATCTTTTATTTTTGCACCTGGAAAACATGCTTTTGTCACTTTCTCATTAATTATACCTCTTATCATTGAGTCCCCATACAACACTATCTCTTTCTTCCAGTCTCTTGCATTTGCCATTCACTCTTTCTTTCATTCTCCATCCTTCTGTATTGCTCGCCAATTGTTTCTCTAGTTGCTCAAGCTCACATTTTGTCCACATAAGCATGCAATTTCTTTCCACACTATTATCTAACATTACTTTCAACCACTTCCTTCAAACTCTCAGACATATTTTGTGCATGATACACAAACATGTAAACAAACAGTTAATGAAAGATGCATCGGTTGATTCACAGGAGCTTTGTGTTGCTACAATTACAGCAATATATAAATGGGTATTGGTCATAATGGAAAGCATTATATTGTTTGCAGTTGAAAAGTGCTGTATGAACAGATCATTATAAACTGAAGTATTATAAGCTATTACTATATTTTTATGCTAATCCTGCCCATGAAAGGTTGTAATCCTATCATATAATTTAATTAGCTGGGTTGGTTAAGGATCCAATTGCACATTCTAAGACCAAACATGGCACTTTTTACTACAGGCCTACAGTAAGCAGGATGGTGGTCTTGCACTTTGGATGAGGAAAATCATTTACTGACCAGGCATGTCAATATGCATGCACATTACACATATGTAGCACATAAAAAGAAATACAAATTGACTGTTGTTCTTAATAGGAATTGAGAACTTTACTATGCAGCAATGTTTTAAAAAATAAATTAGTAAATTGTTTAGAAATATTAGTAGGTTTAACCACGTTTTGCTAATTAGGTTGATTTTTCTCTTTCAGAATAAATCGCAAAGGAGTCAGTGTTAAAAATTCAAGAAAGATAAACAGCAGCATGTCACATGTACAACAGTATTTGAAAATATTAAGTGAATCACAAACAGATACAGAGAAATTTGCTTCTCTATTAGTTCTTTCCAAAATATTGAAATCCTCAGATGCCTCTGCTTATAGCCTCAAAGAAATATTTAATGTTGTTCAACCATTTTTATCTAGACTTCTTCATACGAGCGATGTTCCTGAAGGTTGTCCTGAAACAATTTTTAAGTCTGTTGCTTTAGCTATAATGTCCTGCTTTTCAGTGGATCCTGAACTGTGTGTCCATGATAGCATGTGTGCTGAAATACCCATTTTCAAGGATGTTATAAAACATCAGCCTACATCAGATGAAGAAAAGGCTTTGGTTGAAGATGCATTACAATGTCTGTTAAGTATGGCTGCACATAACAAGGGTAGACAACAGTTGCTAGAGAAAGGTGTAGTAAATTGCTTAACAGAATTATTTGTATCACAGTCCTTTAGCCACGATAAAGTTTTTCATATTTTAATGTTACTAATTTGCCATTGTGGAAGTGACACCTGGGAGAAAGATCCATCTGCATTTCTATCTCTCATGAAGAAATTATCCCAGGATTTTGTTCTCGATAATTCAGCACATAAGTTTGAACTGTGTGAAATTCTTATGCGAATTTTGATGAAGCATCCAAATTGTACATCACAACCAGATGAAGAATGGTGTCTCCTGATTCGTGAAGGATTGAGTGACATCTTGAGAAGCAAACTTACTAAATGCTATCGGGATGCTGCTCTTAAGCTAACGAGCATCATGGTAGAGAAATTTGGTATTCATTGGCTTCTTGAAGAATCCGAAGGTACTCATTTTTTTACTATCGTTGTTCAGATCGTGTGTGTTGAAGTTAGGATGATTCTTGAAGACCAAACAATAGATGATATTGGAAAAGATGTCATTTTACTTACTGCATGCTATAACATACTGGAATGTGTGATATCTGTATTGGTGGATGAAAGTTTATGGCACTGGCAAGAAAAATGTACAGAACAGTTACTCTCCTCTATTAAATCAGCATTTTGTGCCATTCTGGCCTTTATGAATTCTTTATCCTCCAAATGGGATATTCTTATAGCATCAGATGCAAACAATGCAGCCATAGTACGAGAATTAACTTTTGCCACTGTTCGTGTACTCTGTTCCTGGATGGCTGAGGAAACCTTTGCTTTAAGGCAAGAAGTTTGTAAGGTTCTTCCTTTTATACTTAGGGTTGCAAAAGAGTCTATAGCTGGATCTCAGTGGCAAGAAGGGCAAAAACTGGGATCAAGTGCACCAAATATATGCTATATAGATCTGATGAGATTTCTTATTGCTCCTTTATGTCATCTTACTGCTGATGATGCAACTAGAACTATTCTTCTTGCAGAACAGCTTCATGTCATTATGTTTGAATATTTGCAAAATCAATGGAGGGTATATCAAAAAGCAGGTGTTTTAGACCTTGAAGTTTTGTTGACTACGATATGTGGTATTTATTTGAATATCGTTGTAATGGAAGGAAAATTTGTTAAAGAAAATGGTACATTCTTTTTGTTACTTAAGTTCCTGATGACTGTACTTCCACAGCTCAATGTTAATACAAAACAACTAGCTCTTACAGCTAACTTTGCAGTACTTGGACTGCTTATTGCTAAACACTGCCATAAAAAAATCAAGTCATGTGAAACTAGTTTTTATCGGTATCTTTCAGCCAGTGTTAAATTTTTATGGGATGCTCATCATGTAGAAGATGCGAATAATTCTACGTCGTTTGTTATTATTAGGGAGTATCGTAAAGTTTGGAGTGACATTGTGGAATTGTGGTATTTAGGTATGCAGGCATTAACAAGTCTTTTGCCATGCATTCCTTGGGTTGCTAAGTTTCTTCTTGAGAGTGGTTGGCCACAACATATTATAATGTCACTGAGTAGGGTAAACGAACAAGCTGTTGAAGGTAGTATAAAATCAACTTACCAGGCATTTTTATGTGGTGTTGTGAGAATATGCCCTGATACTATCCCAGCTTTGACAGACTGTGGTGGTTTAAGTGTGTGTCATACGCATAAACTTAAAGAACTCGAATTGCTTCTTCAACAGTGATGATAATACATGGTTCATAGACATTAAACAATAGACATATTCATTTTGTGAAATACTTCAGAAATTTGACTTAATTATGAAAAGTTTCACCTTTGTTTGCTGTTTTTTGTAGTGTTTGATAAAAATTTTCTGTAAAATTAGTTACAAGAAGAAAACTTAGAATGATTTAATTTATAGATTGCAGAGCTATTTGATGGCAAAAATTGTAATTAGATGCCTTAACTTTTTTATATGTTGGTTATTTTATACTATAATGAGTGTTTTTTTAGTGTAGATAGTTTATTTATGAAAAAAAAATTCATATTCTGAATGTTCCTTTTCTACTGAAAGTTCATATTTCTTCTACAGAAATGGAAAATTATCCATTTTGCTAATTTAAAAAAATTATATAAGAAAAGGTGCTTAAAAATGAGGCAGTAATAGTAGTTTGAAAAATGAAAGTTGGTAATATGTTTAGAGCTGTAAAGATTCAGAAGTCTTTCTTGGGTTTAAGATTTGTTACTTTGTTTTGAAATATTTTTTAATTAGCTCATAAAGCATGTTTTTTGAGAACTAATTGGAATATTTTGGTATGGGCTAAAATTTTTAGCATGTGTTACCTGAAAAATGATTATTGATTTTTATGATGTAATATATCTCCAAAATGTAAAATAGAATTTATTTGAATTATTTATTATTATTATATTTTATTTATTTTTTCTTTCTCCATAGTAAATTAAATTCCAGATTTTATCAAAGGCTGGTATTATTTGGATTTTTTTCACTCTAATTTTTCAGAGCGAAAAGAAAGATGTGTTCTTTCTTTCTAGACTTTTAAGTTTTCATGGCCGGAAATGAACTAACTATATTACTACATGACTTACGTGTTAATATTTTTTTATGTTCTAAACACTTATCAATGTATTTTAATTTTAAAATTATTCGAGAAAAAAAAAATTTATATGCACTGGAGTTGATAAACATTCTATTTATATTATCATTCATGAATTTACTTCACTTGCAAACTGTTTTTTACATTTGGATAAAGGGTACAACAAGAATATAATTTCTTTGCAAGTTTAATTTAATTTATTTTTTAGCACTACAGAATTACTAGGTTCTAGATGCTTTAAAATAACTGTAAATTGTCTTGAAATCTTGAAAGCAGTGTTGAAGATTTCAGACTGCCTCATGCTAATTATACTTGGGATGAAATGGAAAGCATTATCTTTGAAATACGCTTGTCTGTATCTGATCCTTTTCCTAGGGAAGTCTCACCTTATGGTGAAATGTGTTGTAATACTATTGACTATAGCAATATGTTGGATGTGGAGATATCAGAAGGTATATTAGCTCCTTTTTTTCCCCCCAATTTAGGGGGAAGGAAGACATATTGCCAAACATAGTAATAAACAACTATGGCTATTCATTATATTTGATTTATGGAATCAAATACCATTTTGAGATAAATAACTTTAATAAAATTAAAATTCTTTATGCTTTGGCATATACATCATGGTTATCTTCAGGAGCATATGCATAGGTGTTGATGTCTCCTCCTTATTCATCAATGTCCCTTAGACTTCATCCAAGCCATATTTCTTCCTCATATCTCAGTCCTATTTCAATTTACCTTGAACTCAGGCTGTTTTGTTTGGTAAGGAAAATTCTACAAACAGATAGAGGGATGGGTTTTCCATTCTCATCACCCCTAACAAACCTGAATAAAAAAAGCCCTAAACTCTGCCTCACATAAACCCACTTCTGGCTATGCTATGTGGATGATGTGTTCTCTATTTGGCTGCATGGCCTAGATACACTTCACAGTTTAACACACCAAACAATCAACACCCCAGGATCCAGTTTACCTTGGAAAAGTAAAACAACACCAGCAGTCAACAGTATGGGATTATATCTGAAAAATTAACAAAATCCTAAGTAAATATGACCTTACAACAGTTACAGACCACATAAGAAATTGGCATCTCTTATCTGCTCCACCAAAGACCAGCCACGTCTCTTAGACCTACCAGGAGTATACCAGGTCCCTCGCAGTTGCAAACTGTCCTACCACAGCCAATATCAGGATGTCTGAACACAATGACTATATCTGGTTTCACCAATACAGCCACTCTGGACTTAAATGCGCTAAAAATGTTTCCAATGTCTCTCGGCCATGTGGCCAAATAGCCAGTACATCGTTGAACAGATTAACGCCACTCGTCTGGAACTAGCAAAATCAAATTCAACTATCAACACGCTACGTGAATCACTTTATAATATTCTAAATATGGAACTTTGGGAGATCCTAGATAACATCACCGACGCAACGGCTCTGTCGAATTCTTTTTAGAATTCGACAGAGTCAAAAACTGGCACCAAAATAAGTTTGAAAATCTCCAACAACAGAACACCAGACAACGACCGCAATTACAACAAGACCTCGTCGTCGTGAATCTATCGTCGCTCACTTTAAGCAAAGAAGTCACTAGTGCTTTAAGTCGAGGGCACAATTTTGTCGTGACTCCCAAATAAGTTCCAAAAGCCGAAATAATGGCGTCCATCGAACGAGGAATATACGACCTGCCTCCAACAATAGCTAACAACATACGTTTAGATGTGGCCAACATCTTAATCAAGTCCAAGCCTCCCAAAAATAACATCCCACATAAAGAATTCGTTGCTATAAAAGAGCTACAGAACAACAACAACCAGATTATCATAACAAAAGCAGACAAAGGAAATGCACACACTATTACAAGATCAATCAACATACAAAATTATAGATTGCAATCCCACCAACACACAAAAGAATAAGGCATGAAAATTATTGAAAAAAGTCACCTCCTGGCCCAAAGACACAGTAAACAAACTCAAGCCCTTCCATGTTCAAACACCTAGGTTCTATGGAGCACCAAAAATTCACAAGGCACACCCTTACGCCCAATTGTGGACAGTATAAATAGTCCCACATACAAATTGGCTAGACATTTAGTGAAGCTACTAGCCACTCTCACAAACAATTCTCCCTCCTTTGTCAAAAATTCGGCCCACCTAAAAAGCATCTTACAACACCTGACCCTAAAAAGCTCAGACTTAATAGTAAGCTTTGTTTTCAGAAAAGTTTTAATTCCATTCATAATACTGTCCTTTGAAAAAACTGAGCATCACTATAAACAATACTGAATAAATATTTTGAAGGAAATATTTCCATTGTTCCAATTATAAAATATTACATACAGACAAGAGAAGTCTGCATTAACAATATGCATAAAATCAGTACAATTATCCAATAGAGGATAAAGTTGGCATATGTAATCAAATATCGATGAACAGTATTGATTCAAACAACTATTCCAACAACTCACACAAATCTAATTTCCACAACTTTTATTTTTTTTTTGGGTACTCACTTAACACCTTTTTTTCCCTTCTGCCATCATACTTATATTTGTTAGTAATTAGATCTTAATAAATACCAAAAACTATCATGCAACATAAATATGCAAATACACTTATGTGAATCCAGATGATCAATAGATCTACACTTATTCCTATTTCAAAATGTTAAATCATTAAGTGAAATTATAGATTAGTAAACTTATGAACAAATATATTATTAAAAAATTAGATTAGTTCAAAAGATTTTTAAGAACACAGAAAAGGTTTGATCTTAATATATCAGTGCATGATGGTTATTTCAAATTACATTTAGAAAAATATTTTAAAAAAATTGATTTCAAACACAAACATTGTGTATAGGAAAAACATTTATTTTGGTGTTAAAATTTTCTGAATTTTCCCACTACATTTCTGGTAAAATATCACTTGTTTTTTTTTTTTTTTTTTTTTTTTTGTCATATTAGTGCTACAAACATGCAACATTAAGCTAAAGAATATATTGCTACAATGCCCAGCTTATTAATAATGTGCTGTGAGAACTTAAAGATGCCACCTTGAAAGTAAAAGCAGTATCTATTTTCACCTGACTGTTATTTTGCTCATAGCTTTATACTGGTGTACATAAGTTAAAGATGTGGCTAGATGCCAGATGATTTCAAAATTTTGAAGAGTGAAAGGTGATTGTCCTTGAATGATGTAGAGTTGAGAAATATTGTTGGCTGAGTTTTTTGAGAACATTGACTTAGCAGGTAAAGTGACTAAATTAACTGTGGTTTGACCAAAGTGGGTGTTAGTTATATGAAGATCACTTAACATGGAAATGTGTGTATAAGTTTTAGATTAAGGCTATCAGAGAAAGATGGAAAGTGTCAAACTGACACTTTCCATCTCTAGTATGCAAAATTCATGCCATTAAATTGGAAGCCTGTATAATATTATATTGATTATATCTTTCTTTGTGCTTCTCTGAAATTATTCTGCAGATATTTAAATATAAATTGGCATATTTCAGGAACAACAAAAGTCTTAAGCAAGCAAAGAAAACAATGTCTAATTATGAAGTAGTAGTAGTCCCTGTTCTTATATAATTTTAAATGAAAGGACAGGATTAAAATTATATTTCAAATAAGAAAACAAGTAAAATATTATGACTGGTTCTTGGAAATGAAAAATGCATTTGTAAGAGGGAAGATAATACAAAATATATTTTTCTTTTTAATAGAGTAATGCAAATGTCAAGAATTAGCTGAGAAAAGAAACCAAATTCGACAAACTGAGTACTTCAATCAAAAGAGTGAAATTTACTGTTAAAAGCAAGTCTTCAATGGATAGAAATATTGACACAGTTAAGAATAAGGCTTTCACAACAACAATGTTTTGCAAGAGGATTGTTGAAAGAAAATAGCTAACCAAATTCCTCCTATCACCAGTTGAGATCCAAATTCAGGTCTCTTCTCAGGTAGAGAGCTGGATTTGGATCTCGCTCACTTGCAGCAACTTGAAAAAGCTTGTGAACACTTCCGATTCAAGATCATCCAAACTTACCAGGATCCCTGCCAAAAAAAAGTAAAAAAAAAAAAAAAAAAAATTCAACATCCACTTTACAACACATCCATCATAAATGCTGTTCACCACTTACAGACATCCAAACAAGACCTCATCCTCCTCTCTTAACAGAAACCCAAATTACAGCTACATCAACCAGAGTTCATCATCAATGTCCACATTATATTCTTCATGATTCATTTTGCCACAAAGGTGGCACCTATGAATTTGTACATTCTAACACTGCCTGCCAAAGAATGCCAAATTTAGAATCCCTACCTTTGACCTACTCTGGCTGATGGTTTCCTCAACTTAGTAACATTTAATTGCTGCAATTACCAGTCTCCAAACTCTGAAAACCACAAAGATCTTTTCACCTTCCTCTCCATGAAACTCAACCATCTACAATTCATCTACCCAAACATCAAAGTCATCATTCTAGTTGACCTGAACATCCACAACTCCAACTGGCTCCATTTTTCCAACACTACAGATGAAGCTGGACATGATGCAGAAGTTTTTGCTATAAACAACAATCTAATGCAAATCATGCAGCTAACTACCCGAATTCTAGATAATGCCCTCCACTGTCCTAATACCCTTGATCTTTATTTAGCTAGTTCTTTTTCCCAACACACTGCAGAAGTTACTTCTCCTCTTTGCCACTACAACAGTCAGAGGCGTAGCGAGGCTATGGCCAATGTGGCCCCGGCCATAGGCGCTAATTTTGCATAGCCGCAAAAAATTAGATTTTTAAAGTTTTTTTTTTTAGAACAGTGCAAATTTCTTTCCTGGCCATAGGCACCAAAATTCCTCATGACGTCTCTGACAACAGTACAAAGTGGGGTGATCTCCAGAACTATACTCTGCTTTCCCATCAACTGACTATTGCTTTTGTTCTTCTGACCCAGACACATGCATTGAAGGAGTCACAGAAATCATCCTGAGTGACATGAAGGCATTCATCTCTCATTCCAACCAAAATTCCTGTCCACCTTCCAAGTCATGATTCAACAGAAGATGTATGAAAGTAGTCAAAAAACTCAGCTTACTGAAGGTGGCTTGCATCAAGAACCCAAGGTTCATACTCAGCCTATGCAGAGGCATGCAATAAATGTAAATCAAGTATCAGAAAATCCAAATCCAACTTTTAAAAAAGCCATTAGCAGAAAACTTGTCCAAACATTAGCCATGCATTCTGGTCCCTCACAAAAGCCAGACACAACTTCTGCTCACCTGTGCTTCCAACTCTCTCATCCAGAAAGCACCACTGTTACAGCACCCAAAGAAAAAGTGACTTCCTAACATCACTATTTTCCACTAACTCCTGCACAGACAATGAAGGCAAATCACCTCCTTCCATATCAGCAACTGAGCACCATGTGCAACCAGTGCCTTAAACATTGATCTTCAATGGGGCAAGGATAACCTAGTCACCTTCCATGCTGCCAAAACACAGTGCCACCTTTTCTCTCACAAAAGGGATCTCAGCTCACCTTCCCTCATCCTCACTAATACAACTACAGACAGGAACTCTTTCCTTGGACTGACATTTATTTCCAACCTCTCTTGGCACAAATACATCGCAAACAACTTCCTCAACTTCGAAAAAAATAGGCATTCTTTGCCACTCAAGAAGCTATTTTATTATAGAGTTAGTAGTTAGGTGTTTCCCACCTAACTACTAATTCTATATAAAACCCAAATCTGCCAATCCTTAGAATATTCTTACTGTCTAGAGGAGAACAATTTGGCTCATAGATGAGCCTTTACTCACAAGCTCACTTTAACCTCTATCTCACAGATGAAATGTGTCAGCTCTGTGTCTCTTCTACAGGTACTTCCAAGGTCAATGCTCCAGTGAACTGGCAACATCATTCCTCCACTTGCTGTTAGGCCTGTTAAAACAAGAGCATCTGCAATCCAACGTCCCTTTACAGTACAACTGCAAACTCAGACTGCTTCTCCTCTTCCTCATTTATTCCATTTGCCTCTGTCCTCTGGAACAGCCTGCCTCATATGTTTCCCAACAATTTCAACCTTAAGAATGCCAATAGGTTTCTTCTTTCTCAACCCATATCTACACCTCACACATGGCATTGATGTGCTATAGGTTCTTGTACCTCTCGTGTGTGGGACAAATATATAATTTACCATTATTATTAGCTTTGCTTTTTTCTACACATTTGCCAAAAACATTTCTATATTTATTTCCTGCTCCAACTAGGATTTATTTTATTTTATTTTTGTCACTTGCCCTTTTTAATGACTTACAAAATTCCTTCACATCTTTCTTTTGGTAACACATGCACAATAAGTACCAATGTCTAATTTCCCATTGCAAAATTTATGTATATCACTATGTATCACCTAGCCAAGATCCAGTATTTCCCACCATAGATGGATACTCAAGAGAAATGCAATACTGGCATAAGTCAGAAGGATGTGTAAACAGCAGAAACAATAATAGGTAGCTGTCAATAACAAAAATCACAAGGAAAATTTGCTATCTTTACTCAGTGATTGAAGGAAGATTAGAAAGTGTTACACTGCACAAATTTCGAATTACTGACAGTGGTGTTTTGCTATTTAAAGTGAATTGTAACATTTCATTTTAAGAGTGTATCGTCTTCTTTTTAAAGATTTTAATTTCAGAGTGGGCATTGTTCCTTATTTAAATTTCCATTTTAGAATTATTTTCAATTGAGAGGAAACATTATCTGCATTATGGCCCTCTTTCTGGAGATAGTTATGATAAAGCATTTACTGAGAAAGGAATTGAAGAGTTAGCTGTAACTGTAAAAAAAATAGGCAGGCACATGTTTCAAGGGCTTATGCTTCATGCTGCTCCAAAGCTAATCAATAACAGCTGAACATTTGAAACTCTGGCAACAAATTTTGAGCCAGTCATGTCCAAGAATTTTTATCTCATGATGATAGCAAAGTAGATAGTTTAAGAAAACCAGCTTCATCAGATATGTTTTTTGGCAATATTTTTATCTCACTAGATGTTGCCACTAATTCCAAAGAAGTGTCCTAATGCCTCTTTCAAGAGGTGGGAATTCTGCAAGGAAATGTGCAGAAAAAAGCACCAACATTTTATTTGGCAAGTTTGCTGATGTCCTACTGGCCCAGATTTTATCACAGAGTTGTGTCGAAGATGCTATAAATTATTAGAAACTTGTGCTTTTCTTGGGAAAATGAATCTTATGAAGGGATCTTTTGCCTAAAATGACAAAATTGCTATAATTTGAGAAAGAATACACCATACAGTTTTTGGACAAAAAAGCCAGTCCATGCTAAAATCTAAATCTGACCTCATGATAGAAGGAAATCCACAAAGCTAGCCAGAGAAGTCTCATTCTCCAAAGAGTGCTCATAACAATTATGATACTACAAATGCATTTGATCACAGTTAGCTTATATTTGTTAACATACGTCACTGATCCATCTAGGGTAGGTAATTTTTTTAAGGCAGTTATCATAAAACAAGTTTTTGTTATTGAATAAAAATGTTAGAGCTATATCACGTCACACATATAATAAGCAAGGGTGAATTAAGGGTTACAATCCATGAACTTTGGGAGGAAAATACAAGACCATGTGAATCACCCTACAAGGACAAGAGAACAACCATCTTCTAGAGTGCACTAGAGAAGAATCATAGGCTCCAAACTTAAAACCAGTAACAGTTTAGTGAAATCAAGAGACTGCAAGGTAATGGATGTCTGGAATTCTGGTAACACTATGAGAAAGCATATTATGACTTAACTGGCCAGTTGTAAAAGATGAAAAAGCTGCACCTTCATATGAGACTAGTTATAAAGTTCTTTGCATCCTAAACAAGATGCAGATCCAACTAAGCCAGAAATGAAGAATAATGCAGTGAGTTACATAATGGAAAATGATTCTTTATGTCCTAACAAATACTTCATATACAGAAACCTGCAAGCTCCTGACTCATGAAACTTAATACACAAGCAACTTTAAATCCTGTGGTTAGCACAGGATCCAATGTCAAAATGCCAAGTTACTACATAGATCCACATATAAACATGAACAGTTATATAAAAAAAGTGCTGAAGCATTGCTTCATAAACCTAATTTTAATAGAAATGACTGTCTCACTATTCCAAAAGTATGGGAAATTGTTATCAATTGTATTCAATAATTTATGTTATGTATTTTAATTTCAAGTCCAGTAGTTTTTAATCCATGAACACTCGACTATATACATAGAGGGATTCTAATTTAAGCATCCAGACTACTGTTTTGAATTCAATTCCTACTGTTGTTTGTTAGTTGTACTAATGAAATATTTACATAATAAAAATAAAAAGTTATTTACTGTAACATACATGTTATTCTAGTCATCAATATACATTGGGGCAATGAGTTATGTGGAAAAGATGTTGACAGTGCATGGGAAATGATAAAGCAGTATCTAACACAAGCAATGCATAACTGCTTACCAAAGGTTAAGCAAATAAATAGAGTAGGAGTTAGATCGATGAATGGCGAAATCAAGCAAGCGGTGTTACAAAAGTTATGAAGTACAAGACAGTTTGCAGTCAACAGATGCATGATGAATACAAAGAGCAGGCCAGAAAAATGACAAGCATAGTTAAAGGAAAAGTAAAATATGAGAGGAGAATAGCCAGTCAGGTCGAAGATAATCCAAAAGAATTTTTCTCCTATGTGGCAAGCAAGAAGGAAAATAATTATGGCAGGTTGGTGCTGGTGGTTGATGGTAGTAGATTAACCATAGCAAATGATATAGTGGAATTATTTAATGAAAAATCATCAGTGTATATCATTGTGATGTTGCTTAGTTGATGTAAATAATAAGAAAATATAATATAAATTAAAATTTTTACTTACAAAAAAAGTGAGATTAATCATTAACTACATCAGCCCATCAGGATTTTCTTATTTATGATATATGGTTTTTGCACTTTAGCTCTCTGGTCAGAAAGACCCGAGTTTGATTCCCGTCAATGACGTGGGGACCCTTCATTTGGTCTCTTTTGATGAAAGGTGAGTTAGCTAGTATCATGAAGTGGTAGGGAATTTTTTTTTCACCCTGAAACTTGGGTTTTTTTTCATCTCCCAGAACAGGCAAATCGGTCCTGTGAACACACACGGATTACAGCCATGAATATCTCCCTTAGGGGATGCAGAAGAGGAGATGTACTGGCTGCATTTATTCGTCATAAGCCCTTCATTTGCAGGGGGGGGATTTCAACCCTATCCTAAGGGATGGATAGGATAGGTGAATGATGCTGCACAACATGTAGAAGGGAAGCAAGAATTAGGAGAATTAAACGTGAAAGAATTGGAGGTGTATCAAGTGTTGCTCGAGCTAGATATTAATAAGGCTGTGGGAATGGATGACATATCACCACATATTTTTAAAGAATGTGCAAAAGAGTTAGCCATGCCCTTGTTATTTAATTAGTCTTGCAGTGGGTAAGTTTCCTAAGATGTGGAAAGAAGACAAAATAATACTTCTCTACAAGCATGGTTCAAGAACAGAAGTTTCCAATTATAGACCAGTCTGTATATCTGCAGTTGTGATCAAAGTATTGGAAAAATTGGTTATGAATGGAATACAGGATTGAATTCTGAGAGGAGACCACCACATAGCCTTTAAAGGAATGCAGAGAACCGACCAGGGCTTCTGACCTAATGTCCAATCCTCACCTTCTCGTGGTGCACCCTGTTGGGTATCTACTTGGATACTGAACGGACGAGGATGGGCTGGCAATTTGGGTTTAGCAGACCAAATTGTATTCTTATTGGTTAAACCAAAATAAAAAATGATGGTACAACATGACAAAATTTCATGCCAGCTGGGACGTTGCCCGGTTAAACAAGGCCCCCCATTGTTTTCGCCAGGGAACCAAGGCGAACTGCGAAAAGTCAGTTACTGGAACAAATCTGAAAACACACCCCAACTCAACATTCCAGAGTTAAAGATCGGTACTATCAACGTAAGAAGCCTGAATAGCAATGAAATGGAGCTAGCTGAGGAATTAGATAAGTACCAGATCGACATAATAGGGGTGACTGAAACAAAAAAGACAAAAACTGGTGAGATCTTTCTGAGCAATAAATACAAAATGTTATATTCAGGCAATGACAATCAAGGAAAAGAAGGAGTAGCCATAGTATTCAACACAAAATACGAGGCTAATCTTCTTGAATGGCAGTCAGTCTCAAGTAGAGTAATGTGGGCAAATATGAGGATGGGGTACTCGACAATGAGACTTATTTGTGCCTATGGTCGAGCAGAACTTAGAAGGTTCTACTAAGGCAAAAGTGGAGGAATTTTTTGATGCTTTAGAAAAAAAAACTGACAATGAAAAAGGAAAAGTTGGTCCTTGTTGGGGATCTAAATAGCAGAGTAGGAAATGATTGTCAGACATACAAAAATATTTTGGGAAAATTTGGAGAAAAGAGCAAAGCTAATAATAATTGGAAACACCTGGTGGATTTCTGCTCAGGACATGGACTGGTTATTACTAACACCATGTTCCAACATAAAAATGTGCACAAATTCACATGGAGAGAAGAGGAAAGGAATAAGAAAAGTCTCATTGACTATGTTATTGTTGATAGTGATGTTTTTCCCCGGGTGAAGGACACCAGAGTGTACAGAGGATTTGAAATTGGAAGTGATCACTATTTAGTCTTGAGCAGGATAAAATTGAATTTCATATTGAAAAGAATAACATGTAAGAAAGTTTTAAAGCGAATAAAAGTTGAGCAGCTCTCAGATGTGAACTGTAGACTAAAATACAGAAAGATTATTGAAAAGAAAATGAAAGAGTTTGAGAACAGGAATCACCTTGGAGATTCAGTGGCAAACTCTGAAGAAAACATTGATTGATTCTGCCAGAGAGGCATGTGATGAGGTTGTGTGAAAGGATAAAAAAATCAGAACTCCATGTGGACACAGGAAGTTAAAGAGGCAGTGAAGGAAAAGAAGAAAGCATATCAAAAGTTTCTGGCAAATAAGTCAGCTTTTACAGAAAACAGAGACAAATGTAAGAAAGCTAAACAGTGTGTAAAACTAGCTAAACAAAAGTCATGGGAGGACTTTGGCAAGAATATAGAAAATAAATATCAAGAAGGTGGCAAAATATTCTGGAGGTTGTTGAAGAAGCTTAGGAATGGATGAAAGAGTGCTGTTAAAGGAGTTAGAGATGATAAAGGTGACAGGAAAACAGGAGAAAAAGATATTCTTGAAGTATGGAGTAATTACTTTGAAAAACTGCTAAATGAAACAAGCAGTGATGACAGCACAGTGATAAAAAACACTGACCAGGCATGCCGTCAGGAATACATATCCATACTTGAAGTAGAAAAAGCCATCAAAGGCTTGAAATGTGGAACGGCAGCAGGAGTAGATGATATTTGACCAGAAATGCTGAAGTATGGTGGTATAAAAGTCTTACAGTGGCTGCACTGCATAGTTCGAAAGGCCTGGACAGAGGGAAGAATTCCCGATGATTGGAGTAGAGCTCTCATAGTACCCATATATCTTCTTATTGTGCTATCTTCTATCGAAGGTTAGCGACCATCTTGGCGAACAAACTGCGCTCTTGTGCTAATCTGAGCAGTTGTGCACTGCTCTTTCCTGTCCACGTCTTGATGTTGTCAAACCATGATATTCTTTTTCTTCCTCTAGTTCCTTTGCCATCAATTCTTCCTACCAAAATAGTTTGTAGAAGTTGGTATTTGCTGTTTCTCATGATGTGTCCAAGATATGATGTTTTTCGTTTCTTGATTATTTGTACAAGATGTTTAGCTTTGCTTTAGCTTTACCCATATATAAAAAGGGAAATAAAACTGAATGTGAGAATTACAGAGGTATTTCCCTACTGAGTGTTCCTGGCAAGTTCTATGCAAGTATACTTGAGAAACGGTTGAGAATAATTGTGGAAGAAAAGCTTGGTGAAGAACAAGCTGGATTCAGGCCAAATAGAGGCTGTCAGAATCAAATCTTCACTTTACGACAAATAGTCGAGAAAGCATGGGAATATAACAAAGATCTGTATTTAAGTTTTGTCGATTTGGAAAAGGCATATGACAAGGTGCCAAGAGAGAAGCTATTCAATACGCTGCAGTTATATGGTGTCAATGGGGCATTATATCAAGCAATACTTAGTCTTTATTCGAGTTGTAAGTCAGCAGTTAGAATTGAAGGAAGTACAGGAAGATGGTTTAATGTTAAATCTGGTGTGAGACAAGGATGTACATTATCCCCTCTGTTATTCATTATCTATATGGATCACATTATGAAGGAAAGTGATATTAAACCTGATATCAAAATTGGAGATGTTAATGTCAGCTCTGCTTTATGCGGATGATGTTATACTTCTAAATAAATCCGCTACAAGTCTGCAAGATTCTCTCACTAAATTGAATAGCTGTTGTAATAGATATGGTATGAAGGTCAGCAATAAAAAGACAAAGACAATGAAAATAGGCAGAATCATTGAAAATGTCAACTGTGTTGTGAATGGAGAACCTGTGGAACAAGTAAAACATTTCAGCTACTTAGGCACAATTTTTACTGAAGATGGTAAACTAAATATAGAAATAGACAACAGAATCAGCAAAGCTGGTAAAACAAAGAAAAGTAAAACACTTGGCCAAAGACCATATGACCGCAGAAATGAGAGTCCTGAGAAAGATTAGAGGCGTGAACAGATGGCATCAATGGCAATATCATATTAAAAATGAGGATATTAGGAAAGAACTTGACATTGTCAGCATCCAGGAATGCGTTAGCAGAGCTAATCTCAGGTGGTATGGTCACTTAAATAGAATGGGAAAGGAAAGATTAGCAAAACAAGTGTTCTTTGCCAGGTTGGCAGGAAAACGACCCAGAGGAAGACCAAGATATAGGTGGATTAATACGGTACAAAGTTCCTTAGACGATAGAAATATAAGATCTGATAATGTTGGAGTCTTGACAAGTAACAGACTGATTTGCAGGAAAATTGTAGATAGGAAGTTAGTAATGATGTAATTTTTTCATATAGTACTGTCATATCCTGTACACCCCTTGAGGGTACATGGCAGGAATTTGATGATGATGATGATTAAAACTTTTCAATTTGTTCAGTATATAGTGATATATTTTTAACTCTTGAAAAATACAGGTAACCCTCGTATAATGCGAATGTTAGATTCCACAAAAATGCCGCGTTATATATATAAATCACGTTATGCGAGACCCAGATCACATAGAAAAAGTAGGGTTAGATTCCGAAATCGTTTTTTTTAAAGATTATATAAACAATGACATAATCAACAAAAATATATTTTTATTTAATTCAGGTAATTCATGTAAGTTAAGAAAACATATAAACTATGACACAAATACATAGTAGAAAATTATAAATTGTACGTAAAGTTCATTGCACATAATACATAAATGTTTTAGGCAAAATAAAGTATATTTTAATCGTCATCGCTCTCTTCAAAACTAACATTTCGTAAATGTACCTTATTTACGAGTGGCCGGACGTCGTCATTACTTTGAATCTCTTGCACATCATTAGTATAATTCTCATTGCATATTTCAGCTGGTTTAGTTATCAAGAAGTCAGTAATAAGATCTTGCTTACTACTATGCTGAAAATATTTATTACGTTCATAATACGGAGCTAAACAAATATCCGATTGTCTCGTGAATTTTCCGGAGCGCTCCATTGAGGGATCATTAGCCGTAAAATAACTTTCTTGCCAAGTCCAGTCATTCTGCTAATTTCTTTAAACTGAATTCTTGCGATGAACTGAATTCATCGCAATCAGAATCTTTGGCAGAATTTCCCCGCTGGTCGGACGTCATCTATTAATTGTACCAGTTCCTCCTCATTTAAATCTGTTTCCCCATCGATTAATTCACTATTGAAGAGATTGGAGCCCTTATGAAGAAGTTCGCGAAGGTTGAGTCTCATGTGCTGATCGAAACCGAATGTATCTTCAGTCTTGTTCAATTGTTACCTTGGCAGTTTACAGTGGGTGGGTTTATCCATATTAACAAACGCGTATATCTCAAAAGCACTCTAAGTGGCCATTACTATATACAAAAAATTACATTAAAAAAGAATTATATATTGTATGTAACTCACCAAAAAATAAAGTGCTCAGCTTGAGATTGCCACACTTATGATTTTTAATGCGCTTTCCTGGCAAATTTTCAACAATAAATACTTTAAACAATTGACGTACATGCGTGGTAAAGGTATTTCCCATAATATAAATTCTCTACTTATAACTACTTGCGCAATACGGGTAGACGCAAATTAACGAA
The DNA here is from genome assembly GCF_054136105.1 of Typopeltis vanoorti. Classification (NCBI taxonomy): domain Eukaryota; kingdom Metazoa; phylum Arthropoda; class Arachnida; order Uropygi; family Thelyphonidae; genus Typopeltis; species Typopeltis vanoorti. Next base: position 7,045,371 of record NC_143558.1, read on the forward strand.
GATAAAATTTGATTAAGTCGCGCGGTGAAAAATATATGAAAAGATAAAGGGCTACTACAGTTTGTATAAGTACCGCGTTCAACAAGTGTTACCACAATTTGTAGACCGCGTTATACGTGGGTTACCTGTACATGAAAATCAAGTCATTTATAAATTGTATTTAGAAGTAAAGGGGTTCGGTTATCAAAAGTTACCACAACCAGGAGATTTTATTATATATTATACTTTCGAATGTCATATATGTTCAGAAAAATCAAGATTTTTTTTTTTTTTCATGTTGTAGAAAGTTTTGCACTTGGTTATAAATTAAAAATGCCAAGAAATTATATTCTTGTTTAATCCTTTATCCAAGTGTAAGCAAACAAGTTTGCGTCTGAAGTATTTTCAGGACTGGGGCAACTTGTATAAAGAAGCTAATGACTTCACTTAGTATCCCATAATGCAAAGCACATATCCTTACCCTGGCTCCCACTGCCCTCAAAGGTCGAAACCGGTCTGGGCAGTACCCTTCCCATAATGCATAGCATTATACCTACCCCAAAGGATATGTGCTTTGTATTATGGGATCAGTGGTGCACTCGGCATTTATTCTTGGAGGGGCCGAGTACTCAAGATTTAATCTTGGGGGGGGGGGGGAGTTGAGTAGACGGTTTGAGAATACACACTACGTACACACGTCCTATGACTGAGCATCTGCAGTAATCGCCAATACGTTATACCCATGATCTCTGGCCAAAACAAAGTATCGCCAGGACACTACTTCGTTCGCTTTGCGTTCACAACCGCCGAGAGTCAGAGGGTATTCTCACCTTATGCGACCGCTAATTCATAAGTAGTATAGCAATAGAAGACAAGACACTATATAAATTAAAAAAAAAAAAATATTTATTTAGGAAAATATTTTTGGAAAATTTTCTAGTTTTTTTGTCCTTTTCTTTTGGGGGAGGCCTTGTCCCCTCCCTGGGTGCTCCAATGTATGAGATACTAAAGTAAGCAATGTGAAGTTATAAGCTTCTATATACGAGTTGCCCCAGTTCTGAAATTTGCTTACACTTGGATAAAGGATTAAACCAAGAATATAATTTCTTGATATCTTTAATTTATAGCATAACCAAGTGGAAAAACTTTCAACATATATTATATTCTTGATTAATCCTTTATCCAAGTGTAAGCAATGTTTACATGACATGGCTACTTGTGTACAGAAGCTAATAATTTCCTTAATATCCTATAATGCAAAAGCACACTTCTTTTCAGGTAGGTGTATGTATAGTCATGAAGAAACTTCATCTGCCATCTTTGTTTATGCTTGGATAAAGGAGATTAATCGAATGTAATTTCTTGGCATTTTTAATTTAATTTACAACCAAGTGAAAAATCTTTCTACAACTTTCTGTAATCCGGAGTATTTTAGTTATAAGATATTGACACCTTTTGACTACTTATATATGGAATATGTATATGATTTCTGCGTTACTTCGGACTTGGTAGAAGAAGACGATTTCTGCTTTTGGCTTTTGATGTGAACGGATGTATTATTTTAGACTGAACCTGATTAGTTTGTTTACAAGTTTTTTCACGAAACGCGCATTGCACTGGCGCAGATACATGCAAGAGGTCTGATGGCCGGCAGGCCCCACCCACAATGAGGACCAGTGGTGGATTTATGGTTTTATTTAGGGAGGTAGAATTTCAATCTGTGGCCAAGTGAATTCGTGACACTCCTTTTCCCTACTGTAGGACAGCTAGTTGTATTTTATTGCTGGTATACACCTGAGGATACGGGATTTGCTAGTGGACCCTCAAAAGTCCACGGGATTACCTGTAACTTGCTCTGGACGCCTGAGCAATCTACTCTTTCTCCATCTGTGTCTTTACACATTTCTAAATTATTGTCGTCATGGCAAAACTTCTGAATGAGGCCAAATTCGAGGAAGTATACAAGGAATTCCTCAGACTAGGAAAGCTGCTGAGTGATAATTGCCTGGGAAAAGTCAAGCTCTTTGACACATTTCCCCCCCCCCCCTCAGCAGTCACAGAGGACAATATGGATGACATAAGTGAAGATCCCATAACTCTGATGCAGTCAGATTTTGCACGCTCCCCAAGTATTGAAGATGCTACATCCCAAGAGAGCAGTTATCAGACCTTGGAAACATACAGAATTCGAAATGGTCAAAAAGAAGAGGAAAATCTCCAGCAATGTTGAAGAACCCAAAACAACAGGGATGGAAGCACTCAATGTTCCTAAAGAAAAGATACTACCAGTCATCTTAAGGGATAAGGAAAAATGGATCCCTGTCTTGTCAGCCCTCAGAGAGCAAAACATCTCATTCTCATGGGCCAAAAACTCAGATGAGGGAGTTAAAATACAACCCACTACTGTCATGGATTACAGACAGATGACCAGATTTATGGACAATGCTAATGTTCCATACCACACATTCACTTTACCCAGCGAAAAGAACCTGAAGGTGGTTCTACGTGGGGATAGCTGAAGATGTGAGCACTGATCTCTCTAGACAGGGCCTGTCTAGAGAAATCAGTGGTCATCTAGGAAATAAGCAACACACAGAAACAAATCTACGATCTAATTAGTATGCAGACTCAAAATAACAACTGAGCTACTTAGAAAGAGGGCATCAGCTGGACAGTGTCATAGGTGACAAAGGTTTGGGCATGCCCAAAAATTATGTGCCTACAGGTGCTTGAAGTGCGGCGAGGGACACCTGCTCCAAGTCATGCACTACTCCTGCCTGCTGTGTAAACTGCAGAGGACCTCAGCCTACCAACTACAAGGGATGCCTTTTCAATCAAACAAATGGAGGGTCAGCAAAAGCCAATCTTGCTCCTCCCTATAAGCAACCTAGTGGGCCGTCCCCTAGTTCGAAACGCATCACCTTCAACCACACAGGAAGGAACAACACACACAACCACGATCAAAACATATGCTGAGGCTGCAAGCACTAAGTTACCCACATATCTCGAGCCAGAGGGGTCCAACCAGTGGCGAGCTGTGAAAATTTAAACAAAGGGGTCGCATCGTCGAGCAAAAAAAAAAAAAAAAAAAACGCATTTCGCACAAAAATTTATTAATACAGCTTGTGTACAAATTCCAATCAAAAAGGATGAGAGGACAATCAACCTCTAAAGGTTATAATTTTTTAACAAATATTTCATGATCTAAACATGAAATATTTGCACACAATCAACTGTGTTAATTTATCTTACGTAAGAAAAATATTTTTTACTATCAAAATATAACAAGAATGAAACTTTTATAAAACATTTAATTGGCTACGAGAAGGGTAAAGATAGCGCATGTGCTTATTTTATTTTCAAACTTGGGTGCATTCATTATAGAGGAGTTGAAACAATAATTCCAAATAATCTGTACACTACCAAATAAATTAATTTTTGTTAGATTACCGTATGAGTTTGTCGCTTAATATGTCAAAAAAAATTTTTCTTTTTTTTTGAAAAAATAAAAAAGTAAACATGAACAAGGGTTCGCAAATTTCAGAAAAATTTAACAAAGGGCTCGCGCGAGCCCCTTATAGCTCACCACTGGTTCCAATCTAACATCAGTTCTAACTGCCTCGCTTGTCACCATACTGCAGGAATTCAGCAAGATAAGACCTTCACCATCTTCCAGAAAGAGATTCCTCCAAGGCACTCAAACCATTATAACAGCCATCTGTCATGAGTAAAAAATTTAAACCCAAGTCGCTCATGATAGTGGCATGGAATGCGAATGGATTAATGAACAAGGTCTTGGAGCTTCAAGAATTTGCGATTCGTCTCAGTGACGATATCATCCTGATTGGTGAAACACACCTGAGATCAGCCAATAACCCTAAAATCCGTGGATACACTACAGAAATGACAGAACTGGTGCGAGAGGGGAGGCACTGCCACATATATTAAGAGTTACCTGAATCATAATACAATCTGGGAAGCTCTCCAAAAACACAGAAACCACCAATCGGAATCCAAATTGACTAACATCAAGACTGAAGATCACTCCATCTGGAAATTCCTAAGAGCCATCTGCACCGAAAAGCAACTCATACCCCCTATACAAACAAAGAAAGGGACAGTACACAAAGATGAAGAGAAAACTGAAGCACTGATAACCTTGAATCTCAATGCAATCCATCTTATGCAAACCTTAATATTAACCTTATGTACAAAATTCACCGGCATGTTAGATCAACTTTATGGCAGCATACTGTTAATTCTGAACACATCACTCCGACTACTCCGGTTGAAGTAATAAATATCGTCACACACCTAAATAATAAAAAAGCTCCAGGACCTGATGGCATAACTAACCGAATAGTAAAACTGTTCCCAAGAAAGGCCATAGTTCATCTCGTCAATATTACCAATGCAATTTTCAGATTCCAACATTTTCCCACTGCGTGGAAAACAGCCACCATCGTACCACTGGAGATGCCAGGAAAAAACCCCCACCTTCCTGAGAGCTATAGACCAATCAGCCTGTTGTCCAGCCTCGGAAAGGTAACAGAGAAAGTGATACTCGCAAGACTCCAAGCAGAAACGGATACGTTAAGAGTTTTGCCTGACGAGCAGTTTGACTTCCGCAAGGCCCATAGTACAACTCAACAAATCCATAGGCCAGTAGAAATCATTACGAAAGGTTTCAATTGGAAAATCAGTACCGCTGCCATCTTCATCGATGCAGAGAAGGCGTTTGACAAAGTGTGGCATTAAGGCCTTCTCTACAAACTCAAAGTTCGGCTTTCCAATCAAGTTGATAAGAATACTCCACTCATACTTGAAAGACAGATATATGCATTTCAGAGTCGGAGAATCGATTTCGTCCAGATGCAGGGTCTTAGCAGGAGTACCCTAGGGCTTTTCTGGCCCCTCTCCTGTTCTCAGTCTACGTAGCAGATATCCCTCTGAACCCGAGAACAACATTCACTTCATTATATATGCAGATGATACTGCATTAATGGCAAGATCTCTGAGCCGTAGAAGATTGCAAACCAGTATACATGTATTAGCGAGATGGCTGGCAGACTAGAGGATCCAAGTTAACCCACTGAAGAGTTCAGCCATAGTGTTTACAAGGAAGAAAATCCACAATATGTAGGACATTCATCTTTTTGGAGTTACGATTCTGTGGCAGAGCGAAGTCAAATATCTCGGAGTGATCCTGGATAGAAAACTTCTATTCAGCAATCATATGACACATTACCTCAAAGACATCAAGGTCATAGCCCAACTCTACCCTGTAATCAACAGACAAACAAATTGGATACACAAACAAAATTAACAATTTACAAGATGGTGATGCGGCCATCACCATCTTGTAAATTGTTACAAGATGGTGAGCGGCCGGTCATCACTTATGTGTCCCCCGCATGGAGCCACACTGAAAATGATTCTGGATGCCCCTTGGTTTATCAGAAACACCCAGATCCATAGAGAAGTCAACATTATTATTATTATTATTATTACGGGCGACTCCAGGGAGTCCTTAGACTCATCGAGGGAAGCCCTAAACATCATGTCCACACAACTATACGACATTCACAGTATCTATCATACCTTACCTTGAACTCACTGTCATAGCACCCACAACAGACTCTGGCAGCTTATTCCACTCATTTACCACTCTAAAAGTAAAGAATCCAGCTCTAACACCCTTGCTAACCACACTCTTGTCCAGCTTCCGTAGGTGTCCCCTAGTTCTCCCACCACCAGGCCTGATCTCAAAAATATCCTCTGATTAATCCTATAGAAACCCTTTAGCAATTTGAATGTCTCAATCATATCTCCCCTTTTCTGCCTATCAACTGATTTCTGCAACCCACAAATCTTCAACCTGTTCTCATAAGGTTCATTCCATAGACCTACATCATCTTGGTCACTTGCCTCTGGATCCTCTCCACCTCTTCCCCATCAAGAAGAAACCTAGGTGACCAAATCTGGGCACAGTAGTCAAGATGAGGTCTTATCAAGGCTCGGTACAGAGGAACAATAACTGACTTGTCTCTGCTCGTCAATGTATTTTTCAGCAACCAAGTGATTTGATGAGCTGATTTAGCCACTTTTGCAATGTGCCCCCTAAACTTCATCTCCCTATCCACCAACACTCCCAAGTCCCTGGCGTCATCAATCTCCTGGAGTACAGTTCCATCGAACATGAGCTAGCTTCTACACTAGATTTAAAGATAATGGTAGAAAATTTTGCAAAATTGAAGGAAAGAAAAATTAAAATTTGATTTTCATATATTATACATATTCTATATTACTTTGTATATTATTAATAAAGCGTGCCAAAATAATTTTTATTTTTTATATTTAAATTTTCATTTTTAAAAATATCCAACTTGTGAAATAAGGGGAGCACTTGTAAACTTTGCCTAGGACGCAAAATAACCTTGCATCAACGCTGGGTATCCCCACACTTTAACATACCTCAGTAAGGGTCAAAAGTGGTCTGGGTAGTGGCCCTTCCCATAATGCACAGCATTGTGCATACCTGAAATGATGTGTGCTTTGCATTACGGGATACTAAGGGAATTAATGTGAAGTCATTTGCTTCTATCAATCAATCAACCAATCAATCTTATTCCAGTAATTCTACATTCAACTTCTTCAATGGCATGTCCCAGTACAGAAGGGGAGATGGTTGCGATGATTTCCTGAATATGCTGCTTCACTTCCATGTTTCTTGGTTTACTTTCTAAAGTTTAGGACTATATATATATATATATATATATATATATCAAGTCTGTAGTCCTATAGATAAAGATCGTAAACGTGTTAAATCAAGAAATTAATAAGATTTATTTTTGGAACTCCCTGTATTAAAATTGTGAGTTTTGTTCCTTGTGCTCACTTAACTTAGTCGTTTTCACCTGTTTACAGGAAAATACGACTTTCTGATTCAATAACAAACTGCTCTCACCAAGATCAGTATTGATGATATCATTAGTGTTGATGATATCAATTTCACTCCATTTATGCACACTTGCATGATTTGTTATCAGTTAAAGGCAGAAATGATTAACAACTGTGGAATCTTTAAATCTTATTTGCCGTATAGTTGGATTTTAGAACCTAAATAATTTAAATAGAAAACTGAAATTGTAGGTGGTAATGAGGATTTAATTTACTTTTTTTTTTAGTACACACGTTTCAGAACTTATAGCATGTTAGTATTGCATGGGCTGGAGCTGAGAGAGAGAGAGAGAGAGAGAGAGAGAAGAGGAACATAAGTGTAAGTTTGTGCTCTTTTTGAATAACTGAAGATTGTAGACCATAGAGAACATTAGTGCATCTGTTCTGGAGAGTAGAGGTAGCTTGAATGAAAGAAGAGGGGAAGTTGGTTTGCTTGAACCATCCATGGTTGAACAGCTATTGCTGATTTGCTATAGGTCCAGCTTCAAGTGAAGGAATGGTGGTTGACATGTTAGTGCAACAGCATCCATGTAAGTACCTGTAAAAATGAGGTAGAAACACCATATGCAATGCTGGTTGGAGCGAGTGTGAGAGATGTCATCAATTAGCTGAATTGCCCTCTTCTGATGAACAGCAAAAAGAAAAGTTTTAGCGATGTCGAGATTTGGACAGAGTTAGGAGGCTGAGGAACCTTTGAATGCGATGTGTTTATGCCAACAAAGATTAGAGGTAAATGTCTGCGTAAGAGAGATCTGTCAATGTGACTACGTTATCCTCATCCCATTGAAGAATGACATGGAGATCAGCAGATTGTAGAAGACCTGGAATGCTTGAGCACTGCATGACTTGTTGGAATGATTAGGAGAATATGAGTATATTATTATCACAAAAAATATGAATGAGATCTGCAGTCAGTGAAAAGAGGAATCATTGTTTATAGGAGAATGATACACATGATTGATGAGAAGCTGTTCACCATGACAGCGGTCAGAGAGGAACGTGAGTACGCAGCTACAAAGGATGAATGGCAGACCATAAAATATGTTGAGCAGGCTTCTATTCCTGACCTGATCACTCTCCCAAATACTATAAGACTGAACTACATGATTTTTTCCAAACCTTTCTATTAATGCATATGTAAAGGAGGAAAAATGACATCTGGGGATTCGTGATATGGTCTTGGAAACTTAGAATGGCAGAATCCATACTGGTGGTTGCTGATTAACTGGTAAAGATGGAAAAGAAGGTGACTTAATGATCATCTCCGTTACTTTTTATTTTAGGAAGAGGATTGGTTGAAAACAGTAGATCAATAGTTTGGTGGCAGGCTTTTTTTTAGGAAATGGCCTGAATATAGGCTCGTGTTCTGGATGCTGGTAGATAGCTGATTATGAAAGGGTATAGAGGTTATATGAAACATTAGTTCTAGAGCATAACTTTTGAGTAAAATTGGAAAGATGTTGACATCTCAATTCTACTAAAAAAAAAAAGACCATCAGGCCTTTTATATCTAAGTTCCAGATTTTTCTGTCTTTCTGAAAAAAGACCAGAGAAGGCATGTGGTATATTGTTATTGTGATACGGTAGGAAGTGAATTTGAATGAGTCGCCTGTGCAGAATAATGATGCCAGGAGGCTAACTTTGTTTTAGTTTTATGGTTGCACCTTCTAAATAAAAAAGACAGAAAAATCATAAATTGACAGCTGTTGTGCCCAGTGACCTCAAGGGATGCGATGGCACAACATAAATATTTCAGTTATGATTAGCGAATCAAATAAAATCAGTTCTTACCAGTTAACAACTGCAATCAAAATTTTTAATTACTCCAAAAATGCTTTTATTTCTCAGTTTCTGCCCTCTAGTGAGCGCAGCCAATCTGTCAGGAACGAACTCGTCGTCCTCTGAGTGTTTGTATGAACAAACAGAATTTCCTGTGCGTGCATCAAATGATCGAATCATTTAATGAAGACTGTTCTCAACACCGTATCTCACCAATCTGTAAGCAGGGAATTGAAGAGGATCGGTGTTGGCATTCGCATGCCCATACGAAAACCACAGATTTCTGCAAAGACCATGAAATTTCGTCTAGAGTGTTGTCAGGAACACTGACTGCCTACTGGAAAAAGGTAGTTGACGAGTCATGGTACATCTTGTTCTGTACCGTCGGTAGGCAGAGAGTTTGGTGGGAGCTACATGAAGCAATGAACCCAGCTTGCATTGTGAACACAACTCAAGGTTCTAGAGGTTGTGTTGATGTGGGGCATGTTGTGTTGGTATGCAAGGGGTCCTCTTATATTGCTGGAAGGTCGGGTGTCCTCGAAGAAGTATCTGAAAGCAGTTGCAGATCAAGTCCATCCTACAGTTGTTGACTTTTTATCAGGTGATGGTTTTTGTACGTCAGTGCTACTGTCCATCGTGCAAGAATTGTTCAGTGAGCATAACAGCAACTTCCACTACAAATCCCGGATCTGAACTCTGTTGAGAATGTATGAGAGAAAAGTCATCTTGTGTCATATCAGCATTCACCAGTTAAAGGACTGGTGAATGCTGGTATGTTGTAGACATAGATGCAATCCAACCTTGTGGAATCATGCCAAACCGCATGTGCTGTAATTGGGGCTAAAGGAGGTCCAACAGGATATTAAAAGTTTAATTCAGTGGCTAGTATGTGTATAATACAATGCTGTTATATATGACAAATGCAATTCACTGAAACAGCCACATGTAATAGACATTTTTATTATTTAACTGCTCTGAGCAGGTTCTTTCGCAACATCACTCCTATTAGATGGTTCGTTAGTTATTTTAAAAAAAAAAAATCACATTTGTTAATTTTTTAATGTTGCTCCCGCCCACGAAGAGTTGTTAGCAAACGTATTGTACATTTTGTGCCGTAAGTGAGCTAAGGATTTTTTAAAAATATTTTTATCAATTATATATATAATTATACATTATATATATTTGGTATTTTTATTTTATTTTTTTATGCAGTCTGGAAACCCTTCTCTTGACACGAGACATGGAACTTTTTCAAGTCACTGTAGGCCTCCAGAAAGCAGGTAAGTAGTCTCACACGGGAAGGTAAAATTATTTTATAACTTTCATTTTAATATGGAGAATATTAGGGATCCATTCATAATATTAGCGCCTCCGTAGCGCAATTGGAAGAACGACGGTACATTGCTCCCTTCGATTGGAATAGGCCTAAATTCGATCCTCGTCGCGACGGGAGGAATCTTTATCTGGTCGATTTCAATCGAAGGTGAGTTAGCCGATCTCATACGGAGGTAGCAGGGTTTTTTCTCCCGGAAACTCGGGTTTTTCATCCCGCATACAGACAAATCGGCCCTTCAGAACACACGCAATTTACAGAGAAAAATTACTAGTTGTGGTGGTGTTGGAGGTGGGCGGTAGATGGCGTTGATTCGTAGTAGAGGTAAGGTGTAGAGACAGTTGAAGATGTCCTCCCGCGATGAGTCTTCGGACTCCTTGGATGTATCAGGAATAATAATAATATTATATAGTCAAATATGGGAAGATTTTCAGAGTTTCGTATATTCCAGCTTCAGTAAGCTTATGAGAATTCAACTTTTGGAATCTGAGTTGCTTTGGTTTACACTACTTAAAAGATCCAATCTTTGTCCAGGAGTCCGTTATGTTCACCTTTTATTAGTGTTTTATGTCGAGGATTATATTCGCAAACGTTCTCGCGTAAGTTTCGAAATTTTTTTCCAATTTCTTTCTATATATATTTGGCTATAAAATATGAATGGATCCACATCCTCCATATCTACATCTTATTTATGCCACATCGAAGCCTTTCAATTTATACTTAAGTGATTGTAATTTTAATATTTTTACCTTCGCTTCAAAATGAAAAAAAAAAAAAAAAACACTCTGAAGGTGGGAAATACTTTGAAGGAACGTAAGAATGAGGAAGCATGCATGCAGCTATTATCCAAAAGGAGATTTCATGTCAGTAACTGAACATTGGTCAACTGATAAGGCATTTAAGAACGTACGCATGCGGTGGGGAGAAGGGGATCTTCCCCTTCCCCCCCCCCCCCCCAAAAAAAAAAGAAAAAGGAAAAAAAAAAAACACTAGAAAATTTTTCAAAAATATTTTCCTAATTAAAATTCATTTTTTTAATTTATGTTGTGTCGTGTCTTTTATTTCTATACTACTTATGAATTAGGGGTCACATAAGGTGGGAATACCCTATAGTTCTCGGGAATCACGGTCGCTGTGAACGCAAGGCGAACGAGGTAGTGCTCGGGCGGAGCAAGCGCTACTTCGTTTTCCCGAGCTCGGCCGGAGGAGATCATGGGTTTCATGTATTGGCGATCACTGCAGATGCTCAGTCAGGTCGTAGGCAATGTCAATTTGTGTATTCTCAAATCGTCTACTTAAGGTAGCTCAAAAGAATTATGGTTGATCAATCTATAGTGTTTATAAATCAATAAAATTAAGTACGACAGAGATTGTATCTAGATTGGTCGCCGAAGATGAAATCTCAATTCGAACATTTGCTAATAGACTTTTCTACGAAATTTAATTTCAAAGTGGTATTATTATTATAGAAGAATTAGTGAGATATAAAAAATAATACTAAAATAAATCCGCCAACGTCAATTTTTTCTCTTTATGAAGTTATTTATTCATTCAAATGACGCAAAAATTTTAAATTTAGGATTACGTCGGAAAAACTTGGGAAAATGTTCAATTGATATTCGTCATATGGTGTAACAGATGGATTAAACAAAGTTTAATAGCAACTAGTTTCAGCCTTCTTCAAACACATATTAAAAAATAACCAATAAAACATCAACGTTGAAGTCTGCGCATTCAAAATTGTTCTCACGTTGGCTTCATTGTTGGGCGTATGCATGCGTATAACATCTCGCGAACGCTAGTGTATTTGATCGTAGCACAATGACAGGCTGAAAGGTTGTAACTCAGGTTGTTATTCAGATGTAGGGGGTTCCGAATGATTTCTTTTGATTCTATTATCTTTCTTTCTAATTCATCGTGGCAACGAAAAATGTTATTAGACTTGTCCCATAGGACTGCATGGCTAAGGTTTTCTTCATTAGAATCGGCCGAGAACAGAACATGACTAGACAAAGCACTGGCTCGCGTTCTCCTGTAACTGACGTCTCTCTGATGTTCTTCAATGCGTAACTCGATCGATTTCTCTGTTTGGCCAATGTATGGTACATCACAGCTGCACCAAATCTGGTACACACTGGGATATTTAAGGTTGTGATGCCTAGGTTTCGGACGACTCACTAAGAAGCGGATTTTCGGAAGAGGAGTAAATAAAGTTCTTTTGTTGTATTTCCTAAAAACCTTGGCTAATTTGGCTGAGACAGAGCTTATGTGCGGTATAGAAATATTACCTTTCACCCTATTGGTCTCTTCATTATTGCGAGTAGGTGGATTTAATAGGAATTTGTCAATTTTTTTTTGTGAATAACCATTTAGTTGAATAGTAGACCTGAGAAAATTAAGATCTATATCATCATCAAGAAGAGAGCGAGCACAATGATATATATATATATTGTTCTAAGCCGTTTTTCGACCGGTTGTCGAGTTAGTCAAGCGGGTTTTTTTCGTCCTGTAAACTCAACCAAAATCAACCATAGAACCCACACTATTTCAGACATGAAATACGAGTGTTAGGGTTAGGGACCACGAAATGGCGGCACTTATTGAGCCGCTCTCTTCACTGCATGCTGCTTAATTAGTGATAGCCTTGGGCCAGCTGTCTCTGATTGGCTGCCAGTGGAGATTGAACTGCCCCATTCAGTCTCCAAAACTTAGATAGGGCTAAAACGGCCTCGTCTACTCCCTATATGGGAATAAAAGGCGTTAGCTGATTTTTTTAAATTTATATATATATATATATATATATATATATATATATATATGTTAAAGGTACCAAGCTATTTTAAACCTGGTTTTACATTTATTATACCCAAGGTAAAATACTTTCTACATTTATATCTCCTCCTGAGATTTTTATTTAATAAGGTTAAAACACCTTATTAAATGACTTGTTCTGGTAAAATACTTATAAGCTCTGTATTACTAAAATCTTGATATTTCTAGCCTGGCTCCCACTGATGAGACCTCAATGAAGGTCGAAACCGGTCTGGGTAGTGGCCCCTTGCCTATAATACAAAGCATCATACATCTCCTCCAGGATATGTGCTTTGCATTGTGGGTAAATATTAAGATTAGTGATCAGAGCTTATTCTACTTTTACCATGAGTTACCTTGGTCTTGCACTACCTGCAGGGTCAGCTAGAGTTGCATTACATGCAGGCACAAACTTGACTTATCTGTCTGTTTGCTTACTTGGGAAATGGAGTAAAACCAGGTTTAAAATAGCTTGGTATCTTTAACATTTATTATACCCAAGGTAAAATACTTTCTATATATATATACAGTATATATATATATATATATATATATATATATATATATAGTTTTATGAAGAATTAAATGACTAGAACCGGGATTTAAGTAAAAAGGTTTTAATATAAACACACCAATAGTTTCGGCCTGTAACAGCCTTCTTCAGGTGACATTATAAAAGAAAAAACACTAAACATTGAGGGTTAAAAGACTATGAACAACACAGACAGTCTTTATACATAATTAGTATGAAAACGTTGTAGTTGTATTTGAAGCTGAAGGTCACATTATTCGTTTATAATGTCACCTGAAGAAGGCTGTTACAGGCTGAAACTAGTAGTGTGTTTATATTAAAACCTTTTTACTTAAATCTCGGTTCTAGTCATTTAATTCTTCATAAAACTATGTATGTTAACCGAGTCAATGATCATTCTGTCATATATATACAGTATATATATATATGACATATATATATATATATATATATATATATATATATATATATATATATATGTATATATATATATATATATATGACTGCCACTGATGAAGAGACTGGCAAACAAGTGCTGCCATCTCTTGACACTTAACCCTAACAGGATATGTTATTGTCTGAAATAATGTGAGTTCTATGGTCGATTTTTTTGAGTTTACAGGATGAAAAACCCGCGTGTCTGGGAGGAAAAACCTTTGCCCATGCCAAAGATCGACTAACTCGGAACCGTTCCAAGAAAGGCTTGGAAACGGTTCCCTCAGTCGGTTTGTTATATATTCTAGAGTCAAAACTCCCCTATCTTATAAGACAACTTACTTTCAGATAGTTGTCTTATGGATTACATAACAACATGATGCAAACGTCAAGTAAGAATTCATTTACAATTGATTTTCCTTGATAAACATTTCAAAGACATTAAGGTTAGGAACCCAGGTCGATATTGTCCACATCTTTCAACATCTTTTCTTTCCTGGTTTTTGGTATCGAGTAAATTACTATGCTGGGATGTAGTACTCCAAACCCTATCGATCTTAAGTGCGTGTCTTTGAACGTGAACATTATTGAATGATTAGCAGCCATATTTCTCCTGGGATGTAAAATTGAGTTGAAAAAATAAATAAATGAAGATACATTCGCTGACGCTTTTTATTCCCTATAGAGAATAGATGAAGCAGTTTTAACCCTAAGTTTTTGGAGATTGAGGAGGGAGTTCAATCTTCACTGATAGCCAATCAGTGTTAGTTGGCTCAGTAATTATACACAGCATCCACCGACGAGGGAAGTGCCGCCACTAGTGGTCCTTAACAGTACGGGATTGTCGGAATAGAGTGGGTTCTACAGTCGACTTTCTGTAGTTAATGGATGAAAATCCAGAACTTAAAAAAACAAAAAAAACCCTGCTAGCCGTTCCAGAGATCAAATAACTTCGAACTGCTGGTTGAAAAGGGCAGAAAAAAACTTCCTCTAGTCGGCGACTAGATTCAAATGCAGAATAGCTTTCTTCAGGTGGCTATAAATGTAAATGCCACTTCCACTTAGGCTACACAGACGATGGAAGGGTTAACTTCCACTCATGAAAGTGAGAATTCCATCTTTTACTAAAGGGGATTAGGATTCGTTGCCAGCCTGATTGGCCAAATGGTTAGCATTCTGCTCTCCAGCCAAGAGGATATGGGTTCAAATCCTACAGTGGACATGGATGTTTGTGATTGTCCTACTATTGTGTGTGGAAAGGGAGTCTGCAACCATTTCTAGCAGACGTTAGTTTAAAAACCCTATGAACTGAACGGGAGTGACTATACGACGTCCAGTGATGCTAAATGTCAGCAACTATTTCTTTGGCATTTCTAAACGTTAATCAGAGGCTCTTTTATATCAATGTTTTGAACGAGAACATTCGCAAGAAACAAGCTGTACGTAGAGTGACTGCACATGCAGTCATAATTCTGTATTATTATTTTAGTTGTTGTTATGGAAGGGAAAGCCATTTTCGCAGGGCTGCACAGACTCACGATATCGAATTTTTAAAAAGCATAAAAAATTCCGGATAGATTCAAGTGATATCTGACCCTCTTGCACTACATAACATTCTTATTAAAGACTCAGCCAAGGGTGTTTTTTATTGGTTGAATAACAGCTTCGACAACCATCTTTCTATATGATGTCAAACACTAAAGACAAATCATATACCCCCATGCTACTCCCTAAAATTATATCGGTTTCGTTTAATCAATTCTTGATTAGGAATCAAAGGGCTCCCCACTTTACCAAAAATGAGCCAGCAACACAGTTGTGTACACTACCATGTGACCTCAAAACATTTACAATGCCTGGAACTAAGGTGTCAAAGACACCATACAGCCTCAAGGTGTTCACAGGAGGTAGTTAAGTTTTGATATGGACAGCGACGGCTCGTGCATAGGCTCTACGGAACTGCAGCATCCCCAATTTTTCTAGGCATATAAATATATTTATTAATTTATTTATATTTGCTTGCAATATTTAATTTTATCATCAACAATCCTATACAATTCTCTTATTTTGTATAAAAAATAATAAAAATCTATCTTGTATCACTTAGGAGGGCGCTAGCAGCACTGTGTTTACCACAGTGTCCTATTGCTACGCGCGCAAGCATATGCACGTCATAGTGAGATGCGAGCTATTAGCGTAATGCGGCACTGTCCGTCGCGCAGTTCCACTGCTGTTTATATGCAGTTTGTGCCAGTAGGAGCGTCTTCGTAGTGCTTATCGTGTTTACTCCGTCTCTTTAAATATTCGGACATTACAATTAAAGACATAACATTTGTTATAGTTTCTCAGCCAGGAATAAGCATTGATAAGAAGTGCATTAGAAGTTTTAATACATCTGTGGTATAAAAAGAAAAGTTGGCTATGTGGTTGTGAAGTGAAAAATTTTATCCAAACACGTATACACTGTATTTACAGTGTGTATGTATATTTCGAAAGTTGCAGCAACCCCACTATTCCAAGCCACGAGTCGCCACTGGATATGGGGACTACTGGACTGATTAAAGGTTTAATCTCCACTGGACTGATTAAAGGTACACTACAAGCTATCACAGTAGTGTTCTGTAGCTTCCACTATAACTTTTTAATTCTTTGTGGAATTCAGTATTATCTACCCTCTTGCAGTCAACTGGAACTACTTCTAAAACCAATGAAGATATCAATACAGCAGTTAATGGTTAAACTGTCTATCCTTGTTTTGATATAACAAAACGAAATATATTTCTCCTACTCCTGGGATCTTATTAAGTTTTATCAGATAAAGCCTTTTTGTTTCCGTATAGGGAGTAGGCGAGGCCGTTTTAATCCTATCTAACTTTTGGAGACTGAGTGCAGTTCAATCTCCACTGGCAGCCGATCAGAGATAGCTGGCCCAAGGCTATCACTAATTAACCAGTACACAGTGAAGAAGGCGGCTAGCAAGTGCCGCTATCTCGTGGTCCCTAACCTTAACACAGTATTTTAATGTCTGAAATTAATATGGGTTCGACGGCTGATTTTTTTGAGTTTATGGGACGAAAAACTCGAGTTTCCGGGAGAAAAAAGCTTAGAAAATGTTCCTCTAGTCGGCGACTAGATTTGAATCCCAAGTCTTGCTTCGTGCGGTCAAGCGTTGTAGAGTGCAAACGCCACTTCTGAGTTACACAGGCTCATTATTATTAGTAGTAGTAGTACTAGTAGTAGTACAGGACACCCTCAGGGAATCATTGTTGGAGGGCACTTTTCTCTACTACACCACACATTTCACCATCTTCCCTATTACTTAATTCCCAACTACACAACGCCATCTACCGCCTACCAGCAACAACAGTATTTTTGTCTGTAAACCATGTGTTCTCATGGCCGATTTTCCTGTACATGCAAACTTGCATATCTGAAGTTAAAATTCTTAAGTTTCTACCTACTGTAAACAGAGTCGAATTCTAAACGAAAACACTTTTAAAAAAAAAATAAACCGTTAGCCATGTCTTGGTTTGTTAACTTCTTTAGGATGTCATTTATACGTTGTTAAATGCAATTATGTATTCGTAAAGTTTTAGAGGAAGAACGTAAGCTCAAATAGGGTGCTTGAAGATTGCATTTATGAAAACCGAGAAATGTGTATAGACTTACAAATGAGCTCCGCATAAAATCAGCGCCTACACAAGCTTCAGAGACTTTTAATTTTCTTATCTCAGCTTAAGCATCTGAAATAATGGGCTAATTTTTGGACCACACATTTAAAGGGCAAAGAAAAATCACTCGTACAGCAACATCAATAATCCCATCACTGGCTGTTATCCAGTGGAAATTCTTCGCAGATGATTTTATAGTTTGCTGGATAAAATACAGCAAGCATCGTGAATTGCATGTTGCTATCCTCTGATCAAACGACCACAATGAAGAGATTCCACCATGGGCGCGCCGACCATATGTGCAATGTGTGCGACGCACAAAGGCGCCAAAGAGGAGGAAATACTTTAAAAAAACGTTTTTTTTTTAAAGTGATATTTTTATTGAAGGGGGGAGGGGATAGCGGCGCCAACTAAAGTCTTGCACACAGGCGCCGGACACTACTGGCGCGTCCCTGGATTCCTACTCGGGAGATTACCGATGGATTCATGATGAACTATTCCATGAGAGCCTACAATGGTTAACCTAAGCCTGGGACCTGTCGATTATTCGCCAAGTAGATCGACTTTCCTTTAGGATGGATACATTTCCATCATATTCAAATCAGTCATGGAGTACCATAGTGTTATCCGGTTTGTTGATAGTCTTGTTCTGGCATAGCTATTTTACTGTAGTGAATTTCAAACGGGAGAGATTTTTCTTCTTTTGTTGCTAGTAGGAGGTAGACTTTACATCTTTCGGCTACGTCAAGGGAGATACTGTATTATTAGCGATATGGAAAGAAACATTTAGATGTCTCGTCTAAATGCTGTTGTTGTTCCTAAGCGTTCCGCTTCACAGCTTGGTCGAAGAAGTTGCAGAAGAGCAATAATTTCTGGAAATGCGCCTTTGCAAGTGTGGCATCCTATGATGGGGACACATCTAAAATCACTGAATTGAAATTATTTTTCGACTCAGGAAACAAGCAAGAGATGAACACTATGTCAATTCCTTTTCCTTTTCTTATTTTTATCGATGATACCTATGAAACTAGTATATTTCTATTATACAATAAATCATTATTCGTTGAAGAGTGCCATCTTTTCCTTTTTGCAAGCAATCCACTTGGATGAGTGAAATGTACTTCAAATGAATGCAAAAATCATCTGTGAAATAAGTGATATTCAACTCTTAATTATCCACTTTTTGCCTTCCATTTGCTTTTCCTAGTACCAATAATATTCAAATTAGATTGAACAGTTTGCTACTAAGAAAAGAAAGTCAGGAATTATACATTCGTTTATCGCATTGCCCATCAAATTCTTCGAAATTAAAACCCATATATTACGATATATTACGAAATTTTTAATTTCGTAATATATCGTTATTGCTGGTAGGTGGTAGATGGCGTTGTACGTGGTTGGAAGAATAAATACGAGAAATAATCCTGCATCGACAAACAGGAGAAATAATCCTGCTTGTTCCTGTTCAGAGATCGATTAATTCGTGAACCCATCCAAGATAAGCGTTGAAAATGTTTCTGTAGTCGCTCCTCCAGCATTTGTGAAGAATCATCGTGAAATTAGCGGTACTGTGCATGTAACGCAGCCCATATTCAAATAACATCGCAAGGACTCCAACTTTTCCTAATTATCTTTCAAATGTTAATGAAGTCTATGCTCTGTCGAATTCCAGTTGTAATTAAGGATACTAAGAACATGAAGTTCCTAAAAGAGAGAGAGATGGGGTTTTTAATGCTATTCTTGTACGATATATATGTAGGCAGACCATATTTGAAACATAAACGGGACATTGGGATGGCAAAAACGGGACGGGGGTTACGTAATATTCTGTATTTAGGAAAAAGTAAGACGATTAATAAACGTTTTACTGTGCCCAATATGTTTGGTGATAAAACGTTGGTAATTATTGCTCCTGATTTGGTACGTGCTGAAGAAAATTTTGGTTCATAAATTTTATTGATCAATGTCGATAAGCAGTCATTTGCGCGAAAGCGTTGGCCGTCTAGTGATGGTAGCGATGACGCACAGTATGATTAGCAACAAGAACTTCACTTACTGCAATTTTATCACTTTCGCTGTCACTGTCTCAGCATAAACGAGCTAATGTTTTTAACTAAGCCAGAGTCTTTTCAGCATCCTTATGTTTCTGGCTATGTAGATGTCGCTTCTACCTCCATGATCAACGGAAAAATGGATATTACAATGTTGGAATACCACTTTTGTTCCACAGCTTGTTCAGTTTAATAAATTTGAATTCTTTCTGGAGATCGTCATTAAAACTGCAGTTTCGCCTCTTTGACATTGCAAGGATACACTTAAAGCTTTAAAAAAAAATGGCTTAAAAGTTTAAAAAATATATACGAAATTTAAATCACCGGCATTGAATAACAGAGCGACCGGCTAGCATACAAGCAAAACAAAATCTAACGCTACAGCAGAACAGTTGCCGCGTCTGACACGCGCAAGTGTTGCCAACATTTTTTATTTTCTTGAATAAATCACACACATAAATATATATATATATATATGTGTGTGTGTGTGTGTGTAGAAAGTATTTTTACATTGGGTGTAATTATGTTAAAGATACCAAGCAATTTTAAATCTGGTTTTACTCCATTCTTCCCAAGTAAGCAAACAGACAAAAATGTCAAGTTTGCGCCTGCAAGTGATGCAAGACTAGCTGATCCTACAGGTAGTGCAAGACCAAGGCAACTCGTGGTAGAGGTGGAACAAGCTCCGATCACTAATCTTAATATTTAAAAAGGTCGAAACCGGTTTGGGTAGTGGCCCCTTGCCTTTAATACAAAACATCATACATCCCCTTCTTGGAGATGTGTTTTGGCATTAAGGATAAATATTAAGATTAGTGATCGGAGCTTGTTCCACCTCTACCACGAGTTGCCTTGGTCTTGCACTACCTGTAGGATCAGCTAGTCTTGCATCACTTGCAGGCGCAAACTTGACATTTTTGTCTGTTTGCTTACTTGGGAAAAATGGAGTAAAACCAGATTTAAAATTGCTTGGTATCTTGAACATATATATATATATATCATTCTCAGCTAGTGTATTTGCACTAAATAATGTGATTGTCACATTGTTGAACTTAATGTTCACCTTTTTCATTGTCAGAAGAATAGTACCATGCCTGGTTAGCGTTTATATGTGATAACGACGGGAGGATACTGCAGACAACTTCCCCCATCTCGTGTTTTCCTAATCCTAATTAGTATTACTGTGTAAATTACTAGGAGTAATTTTTTTCTGAGTTGCTAGTTGGCGTCGTTGTCGAATCCATTGAAGAGCTTTTAGATATGACCATGGATCTGTGGAACTGCTTTGGCAATCCATTGAATTTTGATGGAGTAGAGCTTTTCTCTAGGGTTACTGTCAGTTTTCTGTAGAGCAGCAGCAATTTCTGGACAAGAATAAATATGGACAGGTTTTAGTTCAACTCCTGGACAGTTTTTGCATGTTTCATAGCTCCTACTGCCGTAGGAGGCGTAACTATTAAGACATAACTATACGGCGAGATCTGGCTGAATTTTCATGCCTTTAAAATGTTTCATCCTTAGTCTGGTGAATTGCTAGTTAAAACCCCTTTTCTAGATGCGAAAATCCTATTTGCCTGGGCCAAAGTTCGACTAACCTCGGAAGTAGATGAAAAATAAAAAAAATTCTGCAAAAAGGTCTCCTGTAGTCTGTGTAGGATTGAACTAACTTATTAACGATATTTAGACAGTAATTCAGTCAATTCTATCTAAGCACACATTTTAACTACTGTCAAAGGCAGTGATTAAAGTGTATGCTAAGATGCTCTGTTTTTTACCTGAAATATTTATTTTATTTAATTCTGCATAATTGGACCATTGAACTTACAGTATTACAGACAATATTAAATGGAGGTATTTACCTGCATTACTCACTCACTCACTCACTCTCTCTCTCTCTCTTGAAAGGTTTTGATTTTTTGATAGTTTGAACTATTGATAAATGCTTGAAAAAGACTGGCTACCAACCAATCTTTAAAATGTTCTTTAGGGTGAATCGAGCTTTGCCTACTCTCTTCCGGAAATAAAATGCGTTAAATAATAATTATAAGCTAATAATAATAAGCTAACACATTTATTCTCGTAAAAGGAGTAGGCGAGGCCGTTTTAACCCTATCTAGCTTTTGGAGACTGAGTGGGCAGTTCAATCTCCGCTGGTAGCCAATCAGAGATAGCTGGCACAAGGCTATCACTGATTATAGGCAGCCACTGATAAAGACACCGGCAAACAAGAGCTGCCATCTCTTGGTACCTAACCCTAACAAGATGTGTTACTGTCTGAAATAATGTTGGTTCTACGGTCGATTTTCTTCAGTTTACTGGGTAAAAAACCTGCTTGCCCATGCCAGAGATCGACTAACTCGGAACTAGTCGAAGAGAGGCTTAGAAAAAGTTCCTGCAGTCCGCGACTAGATTCGAATTTATAAGTCTATCTTCGTGCTGCCTGCTGCCAAGTGCAGAGGATGCAAGCAAAATGCGTTAAAAGATTTATTTCTTACTTTACAAGAAAGTGCTTTGAGTTCTTCATGATGGCATGATATCATTCTAGAAACAGGTCAAATAACATGGTGAAGGATACCAGAATAATCATGGGTATAGTTATAAAAAATACTGAAAATAACCTTCAGACGCCACAGCGGTGAGTATAATTAATTCGATATTTCACAAAAAAAAAATAAAATAAAATAAAAATAAAAATAATAATAATGTATGCTGTGGAGCCTGTGTAGCTCAGTGGATGTGGTGTTTGCACACCACGGCGCTTGGCCGCACAAAGGAAGATTTGGTTTCGAGTCTAGTCGGCGACTAGAGGTAATGTTTCTAAGCCTTTTTTCGAGCGGTTCCCGAGTTAGTCGATCTCTGGCACGGGCAAGCGGGTTTTTCGTCCCGTAAACTCAAGAAAATCGACCGTAGAACCCACATTATTTCAGACATTAAATATATTGTGTTAGGGTTAGGGACCACGAGATGGCGACACATTTGAGCCGTCTCTCTTCACTGCGTACCGCTTAATTAGTGATAGCCTCGGGCCATCTATCTCTGATTGGTACCAGTGGAGATTGAACTGCCCACTCAGTCTCCAAAAGTTAGATAGGGCGAAATGGCCTCGCCTACTCCCGTATACGGGAATAAAAAGGCGTTAGCTGATTTTTTTTTTTTATAATCTATATGCTGCGATATCTCAAATCTTATTTTTTTTATTGTTTTGTAATCTTATTATTTGTATTTTTTAAATCTTTTTTTAATTTTTTTATTTATTTTTTTTCCCACCAGGTAACTTTACATGGCATCTCTACTATGGTAATTGTGTAGGCATTCCATGTAAAGATAGCTAAATGTAGAGGAAAAGCTACAATGCAAAAATATTAAAATATCAGTCGCTTAATTTCTTGCTGAAGATTAAGAGTAAAAGGTGGAAGAATCACATGACTGCACGTTAAATGTTTTCCCTTTAGAAGCCGACACATAGGATGTGATTCTGAAATAATGTCATGATGACTGATATTCAGGCTGGTTATCCTACATATGAAAAGACCAATAAACATTTACAACTAATCTAAATTATATTACTACAAAAGAATAGGTAAATAAACAAATAAATCCTCCAAAGTGTTTTGTTTCTAAACGTTCATAAATATAGATATGAAAAAAAAAAATGAATAAATAAAAAAGTTTTAAATGACCACAAGTACCAGAATGTTTGTTGAAGTCAGATAGAGTTCATAGAAACAGCACGAGATGGCAGCACATGCGACAACTCCGAAACCTTGATTACTGTACATTTGTTCTACCGCGATTAGCAGAGACTATTTCCGCTGAATAATTGCATAGTTTTTCAATTTAATTAACATCTAATGAGGTTGCTGTGTATGCTGATAGCTTCCCGCTGAAATAATACTCATCGTAGACACTCTGTAGTTAGAAGTGCAAAGCATTTTACTTTCATCTCCTTACAGTTCATACAAGGGCGACTTTTTTTCATCAAACGCATTTGGGCAGAAGCCGCAATAAATATTTCACGACATCCCTAGCGAAGGAATGGAAGCTCACTAATGAAGTCCGTGCGTATTTCTCATTTTTCTCTGCCACGGCGAAATCATCTTCCCACGCGATGTGTTTTTATTTAGAAGATTTGCGTCGTGGGTGCGCTCATTGAATTTTTTTTTTTCTTTTCCTGTTCATTTCTACTGTTTACATTATATTCAAACTTTGCATTTTTCAACTAAAATTTCACTAGTCAGAAACAAAACAAAACAACACAGTTCATTCTGAACTTACATTGAAAGTTTGCTGTGCGTCACCTGGTGGCAAAATGTTTCACATTATTTTAAAACAAATTAGTTCAATAAAGCAAGATTAATTCTAAATTGCCAAAAAATAAAATAAAATAAAATAAAATAATAATAACAATAAGCTAACGCCTTTTTATTCCCGTATAGGGAGTAGGAGAGGATTTTTAATAATAATAATAATAATAATAATAATAATAATAATAATAATAATAATAATAATAATAATAATAATCTAAATGTTTTTATTTAGATTTTTATTTAGGTTTTTATTTTTTTTTTAAGATTATTTCCTTGAATCGCATTATTTACGGTAACTTCGATTCGTCGGAAAGTAGGGATTTCGTGGGCGTATTCAAATCTTTGCAATGCGATACGTTAGACAACAAGCAATATTTAAGTTAAAATGGCAAATTTAAATGCAAAACGCTGGAGTGGCGAGAGGCGTTTTATTTACAGACATAATGTAAATCAGAAATTATTTTCCTCCCTTCCATCCGTTATTGGGTTCAGCGTGAGTTCGTGTATCTGTTATACTACCTTTGAAAGTGTGTGTGGGCAGGGGGGGGGGGATTCATTAGGACTACATGGAGGTGAAGTAATATTTGATCTCTCCAGGGGTAAAAAAGCAGTTCGAAGCTATCCCAGATATGTATAGAAACTATCTAAAAAGAACTAGAGTATATACATATATTTTTTTATATGCATGTTTTTAACGAAATTCTTTCCATCAGACGGAGGTGTTTGTGTTCTGATTTTTAACTGTTAGACTAGCTGATGAAATCGTTATTAACATATTTTCTGGCAGAGCTCCTTTGTAGCTCCTCAGTCAGTATAAACGAAGCCCTTTGACTGGAAAGATCTGCATTCCAATCCCGACTAGGAGGCAAAGAACTTTTATCACGGCTTTTTAATTAAAGGTGAATGAGCTGGCCTCATTCAGGTGTGGGTCCCCACCCCCTACGGAAAACTCACGTGTTTCGTCCCTCAAAATAGACAAACGTCCCCCTGAATACATATCTACAGACATAAAATATTCTAGGAGAAATGCAGTTGAGAAACCTCAAGCCGACTGTCTTATGTTGCATAAATCTAATGAATTGGAAGATGCAACCGTTCTAAGGACGGCGAAGAACTAAATGATGATGGAATAAGATCAAATACGTACTGAGGTGTTGTTACAGAGCTGGTGAATCGATTGCTAGTGAACAAAAAGAAATTCATTATCAAATAAAGATAATATGTGCAAAAGGAGTAATCACAAAGAGGGACTTTAATTAGGTAGCAGTGAAATCTCGCGAGGAAAATGAAACTGAATTTATTGAGGTGTTGTGAGACGACTTCCTCAAGTAGGATGTAACAGAATGAACTCGAGGTCAAAGAGTGTTAGATTTGATTATGGTGTCAGAGGGGGTTTCAGTTAAAGACCTAACTATTCTGTCTCTGGTAGGTGAAAGTGATCATTCGGTACTCACTTGGGAAGTGACCAAGTTTATGAATGTTCCATTCAGAAAAGGTTACATGCTGAACTACAAAGCAGGAAATTATAACCACCTGAGGGGTGTGCTGGGTTCTGTGCCATGGTATCGGTTATGGGATGAGAAAGATATCGACAGTGCGTGGGATGTGTTTAAAAGTACTTACATGATGTGATATCAGAATGTGTTCCGAGAGTGTAAAGAAATAGGGTACGGGTGAAACGAATGAGTAATCTTACTAAGAAAAAGATTCCAAACAAAAAGATGATGTGGAAGAAATATGTATGCATAAGGGTGATGTCAGAGTTATGAAAATTATAAAGGACAGACCAGAAGAGTCACAACTCTTGTAGGGAAAGATAAGTCTGAGTGTGAAAAGAAACTGGCTCTGCGAGCTAAAGACAACCCACAAGAATTCTATCGATATGCTGCAAGTAAAAGAAGGAATGAATATGAAAGAATAATTCTTCTAAACAGACGGCGTGAGGGTTACAGATGTAAAAGCGGTTGTTCAATTAATTTGCAACCATTTTGCTAAAAGCTATCAATCTGTCATATACAACATTAAACTCACCGCGGTATTAGAGCTGTTGCAAAAACTGAATAAGAATTCTGCAATAGCGACTGATGGGATATCAGAACGGGTGCTAAAACAGTGTTCAGTGAACTGACTATTCCTTCAACTAGGCTATATAATGTGAGTCTCAGAACAAGAAAGATTCCGCAGGATTGGTAAGAATGCATGGCAATCCCATACTATCGACCAATTAGTATCTCAGGAGTGGCAGTAAAGATTTTGGAATAGTTGATTAGGGATCGCATTCAGAAATGGGTTGTCAGTGAATCTCTACTTTGCAATGAACAGCATGGATTAACTAAGTCTGTCCAGTTCACACGCTCTTTGCACCAGGTCAGACGAGCCGCCTTGTTCGTTGTTGCAATGTTCGGCTTGCATGCCGCTGCTCTTCCGTGGAAATCCAGTAAACGAGTTCTTTTCGTACAGTATTAGTGCTCATCATGGTGTCACTGGCACTGTGGACCTCATCACGAATAGTTTGTGCCTAATTTAGCCGATTTTTGCGTGCTACCCGTTTTAACACCCTCCTTTCCCTGTCAGTCATTTTCGGCGGTCGCCCTGGGTGTTTTCCTGTACTATTGATGCCAGAACGTCTCCATTTGTTGGTTACATTGCCAACCGTTGATTTTGGATGCTTCAGTTGAGCGGCAATGGCACGTATGGACATGCCACTAATGTGACAGTCCACGATGACACCTCTCTCAAAGTCACTGAGTTCACGTCCTAGTTTATGCTCACGTGTAAACCCACACATTTTACCGTGTACGCATTCGGAACCGAAAATCCTACAGAATAGGTTGGTTACTCTTTTTCCTGGAGGTGTCCTATGTCTGTAGCAGCGTGTGTTCAGGGGGCCAGTTTGCTTGTTCTGGAGGACAAAAAACCCGAGTTTCCGGGTGAAAAACCCCTACCTCCGTATGAGACAGGCTAACTCACCTTTCGTTGAAAGAGATTTCGTCTTTGCCATGATGTCATCTGTATTCAACTGCTTCCTACTGTTTGTACACCGGTTTTTATGTTATTAACAAACCTGGAATGTCCCATAACTTTAAATAAGTTATGGAACAGTCCAGGTTTTTCCTGCACAATTATTGGATAGTGTGTGTGTGTGTGTGTGTGTGTGTGTGTGTGTGTGTGTGTGTGTGTGTGTGTGTGTGTGTGTGTGTGTGTGTGTGTGTGTAATAATAATAATAATAATAATATTTTTAGCTTACCCCTCACCCTAAACGAGATAAATGTCTTATCCAAAGTTCTCCATGCTATTATTTTTAAACACATCCAGTTATGATTATTTTTGGCTTCAGTAGTTAAACATCTACGCAAATCGAAGCGGCACAAATTCTCTTAAGTCTAATCTTCCATCATCTAGTCGGTCTTATTTGGAATTCAAAGAGTTCTCGTCCTCAAACAGAAATATAAAATGGCTGATAATGAAAAAGCAATTGTTTTTCAATTCAGTATAGGATACTATAGAAAACTTATTTTTGTGCTACGTACAGTGGCACGTAGCACAAAAATAAGTACCACTGATCCACTGATCGTCCTGTTTCCGATGATCAAACTTCTAGTCAGTTAAACAGAAGAAGCAAACTTACTGATGGCACGGACACATGCACCACCATCTTATGAAACCCATGTAATTTCTGTTGCTTGTAATCTGTTTTTGTCTAAAAATTGCGTGTTTTTTCCAGGCTGGTTTTCCCGATTGTGGTACGAAGCCCCTGTGTCCTGAAGGGAAACCCCTCTACTTCCGTACGAGACCGGTTAACTGGCCATGAATTAAAATCCTTGATAAGCGTTGTTCGTATCCTAGACCGGATTCCAACCCAGGTCTTTCTGGCCAAGGGGCATCGTCGAAACGGACTGAGATTAAGGAGGCTGTACAAAATAAGCTTATATCTATGATAACCACATTGTTGGATTTCACAAGTCTCCCCAAAATCCATAAAGCAGATGCCCCATTACAGCCTGTCGTCAGTTGTGTAGGTTCACTTTATTACAACGTTGAAAAGCATCCATCTCTTTTAATAACACCCTTTAATGTTATAAGTCTTTGGCCTTTGCAGAAAACAGTTTCCGTTTCAAAGTAAAATCTTAAAGCATCATCTTAGCCTAAATGATCTCTTAATTTGTCTTAATGGTGTCTTGTGGAATGTTCTGTTAGATGAAACGTGAGTTATTTCATCATTAGATGAGTTATTCCAACAAGATTTTGTGCAGGTATTGTTTGACGTCTTCGATTTTGTCATCCCCTCTAGTTAGTTCCCTTGTCAGAAATTTTATTAACAAATAGAAGGTACAGCCAGAGGTGGTTATCTTTCTTCTACTATCGAAAATTATTCTATGAATTTCTTTTAATTAACACAAAAAACACAAGGAATAAATAATACTATTTGATGACATATATATTAGCCTGAATATCAATGGCGATCATCATCAATGTTGACAATAGTTATTTATTTATTTTTTTAATGTTGGGCCCATATACGAGGGGGTTGGCTGGTCAACCTATAGTACGTTAGTACCGTATATGGGGTAGTGGGTTGAGAAAGGAGAAACTTGTTAACATTCGATTTAAAAGCCTGTATGTTGTATTCCTTGGGAAACTCATCCTTGGGGGAAGACTGTTCCACAGCACAGCAGTAGCAGGGATGAAGGAGGAGGAAAAGAAATTTGTTCTGTGCGTTTCGAGGTGTACTGTGAAGGGATATTGGTTTGTGGCTGTACGTGTTCCAATGGGTTTAGTACAGAGTGGGGGGAATTATTGATGCTGATTCAGATGAACATTTCCCATGAACGTATTTATAGAATATACAAGTCGCAGAGACCAAGCGTCTATGTGAAAGTGAGGGGAACGAGTTGGTGAGGGATGGGTCATTAATAAGTCTAATTGCTCTCCTCTGTATTGAATCAAACACTTTGAGGGGGCCCCACCCCATATGTGGGAGCAGTATTCAATAGCTGGGTAGATTTGCGATTTGTATAATGTTAACTGCTGTTCAGGGGTGAAGTAACATCTTGAGCGAAAGAGAAAGCCTAGTTTCTTGGAAGCTAAGGATGCAATGGCTGTGATGTGTTTATGCCAGGAGAGGCTTGATGTTAGGGTAATTCCGAGAAGAGAAATTTCATCTTGTCTGGGAATTTGAGTGTTATCAAGAATAATACTCGAGGAAAATGGTTCTCTTTTGTGAGAAATAAGGCAGAACTGGGTTTTACTATCGGTGAAGTTGACGAGGTTGTCTGAACCCCATCGAAGGATGGCTTGGAGATCTGAATTAAGGGCAGTGGTGGTGGTGGATGTTGTGTAGAGTAGGGTTTGTCAAACGAAAGGGAGGAGTGTAATGTGTTGTAGTCTGCAAAACTGTGTATTGGGTTGGAGGTCAACTGAAGTAGGTCATTGATACACAGAAGGAAGAGGCTTGGTGAGAGAACTGAACCTTGTGGAACCCCAGCAATAGTTGTGTGGTGAGAGGATAAGGAGCCGTCTACCATCACACATAGTGTGCGTCCAGACAGTCCAAATGATGGGAGTTTGCTTAGTAAGCCTTTGTATCAGATTCGGTCAAAGGCTTTAGAGATATCAAGTGCAACTATTTGGGATTTGCCGAATTTCTCCATAGCATTTGTCCAGAGATGGGTAACTATATTTTGAACTATATTATGATCCCATATGTCAAAGATATTGTGATCCCATATGTCAATTACTTGAGTAGATTAATATCACAATAGTTTTTTTACCCGATCAATAATCTTGCTTCCATTCTAAGCTCTGCAAAGAACAGACTTCTCCCCGTTAAGCTACCGTAACGACTGTCAAATTACCATCGTTTCTTTGTCTGTCATATTTCGACACAGACCATGATCTGTGTCAGTTCATCGCGAGGAACTTCTAGACTAAATCAGGTTCCGCGAACAGGAACAGTCTGGCCTTGCTAATCATGTCACCTTCTCCAAACATAGGATTCTTAAAAGACTGGAGTTCTCAAAACTATGCCCCTAGAATGTAGGCATGTGGAATGGAACCAAGAGACCATACAGGCTCTCAATCATGTACATACACCAGTATAGGTTCATTTAGTTAACTATAGATGTGAGTGTTATAATCAAGCAAGAGAAGTGCCATAACATATTGCCATTCTGTGTTACAAACACAGAATGGCAATATGTTCGGGCAGTCACAGTTATGGGAATAGGAAATGCCAGTGATGACAAACCAACTAAACATTAACGGCCATGGGCGGTTCATTGTGAAATGGTCGCAATACAACATCATACTGTGGTGGCATTAGTGACATTTGAGAAGGGATATTAATATTTGATTGGATATGTCGACGTGGTACATAATATCCCAGTAATTTGATAATAGACTGCTGGTTCCTGTTCGGTTATGTATATTTAAAATTTATTTGGTTTTCTATTGTAGAATATTGCAGAATTAGAATATTAAATTAAAAATATTTATATTCTAAAACAGATCGCAACGATGGCTTGAATTTAGAAGCGAAATAGTTCTTCATCTTGAGTGAAATGTCGAAGGATAATCTGGATTCATCTAGAATACAAGACACTCAACTCGTGCCAGCACTCTCGACATAAGATAGTTTGTTGGATTTGATCTGTTTCAGTTTGTTTCAATGCTAAGTCCGCGTGTTTTGCCCTTCGTTTTGTAGTTTCTTCTTTTTGTATGATGTACCCATGGTGGTGATGATAAGTACCAAAGTATTGTCGGAACTGTGTGGGTCTTTCTATCGAAAGCCTGAATTTGAGGCTCTATTTATGTAGCAAGAACAGTGGGGGAGAAACCGTTTCTATTTTGTGTCGATTTAAGTAGTCTCGATGGGGACCGCATTGAGACGGGCAAGTCGGTGGTATAATTGCAGCTGCACTCCGAACAATTTGTACATAAATTAAGGGACTTCCTGGCTTACAGTGAATAGAAATATCTGCAGATCCCTGCATACCAAGTCTAAATATTTGTATTTCGCATGACTGCCGACATCAGAAGACGCACTTAACACACTAATAAGATTCACAGTGTTTCCTTTCTTGGGACTTGAAGCCCTCCCTCCCGTCGACCTGTCTTACGAACAGCAAGACGTGCGCGTTAACTCCCCCACCCCTTAACAAGTTGCTAAAGTTGTCTATCGGGGGTAGCGAAGCCATTCTCTTGTCAGGCCGTGTTTTGACACATTCGCGTTCCTCTACCGTTAATTTCGCCCTCTGCCGTCACCCTCGGTAAACAGACGCCAAGGGAGCACAAAACCTTTTTAAAACTACCCGGAATCTTGGGACAAGCCGTCCGCCAGGGGGCACGACGTGGCTATTGTGGCGTTTGTATTGCTGTCACCTCGTCACCTTGCCGGCTCCCCGCCACTTGTAGCTGCAGGAACTAAATGGCGGAGGCGGGTCGGGTGGGCCAGAGGTCCTGCTGAGACGCGTTGTTCCACCCGTCAACACCGTCATGTAGTTGTCGTCGCACCTCTTCTACTGCTGGCCCCTTTCTTCGGCATGGAGCAGTTAATCGCTTCGCAGTGGGCAGTTCGCGCTGCGTCCATTGACAGACAGGCTCTTTGCGAGGTTCTCAGACGGCCTGCTAGGCCTAATTGATGTGCAACACGTTTATGCGGACTCGAAGTTAGATGACCCTGCCAGTCAGCTTGTTCACCCCTGCTTTCCTTGTGAGAAGAGGGAAGAAGGGGGGGGGGGATTGAGCCCTCAAGGATGTGACAAGTTTCTGTTGTGTGTGCAGATTTTAAAAAGGGGCTGTTACAGCCTCAAGTTAGTTAAAAAGACGATGTAGAAATAAAGTAAATTGTTAAACTAGGTGGTCTCTATAGTAACAAGTTACTGTTACTATAGCAACTACGAAGTACGGTTTAAATTATTTTCGTAGTCGTAAGAAGTTATTTTAGTTACCATAGTAACAGGAGGATATCTTTCGACTTATTTTAATGTGAATTTCCTTGAGGTTTGAATTGATTCATTTTTCATACCAAAAAGAAGCCTGTCGACAGTTGGAATTATTTCAATAACGTTGTAATAGCAAATATTCGAATAATTTCGGTTTCTATAGCAACAGGAAGACATTGGTAGTGTTATTCAAATTTAATGTCAGTACGAACAATTTCTGGAATGGAAACATCTACAGTTCACTCATTCTATCTGTTGTTTCTTTTGGTGGTATTAGAATGATGTAGCTACTCGCAGAACTGGTACGTGTGTGTGTGTGTGTGTGTGTGTGTGTGTGTGTGTGTGTGTGTGTGTGTGTGTGTGTGTGTGTGTGTGTGCGTGCGTGTGTTGGTTTGTGCACTGTCAGTGCTTGGAGGCACCTTTTGACAACTGTTCACCCTCGAGGTCCCAAATGTCCAGGTATACAAGGCTGGGTATATACACAAGACAAAGGGAGGGTCCGTTAGACACACGTTGTATACGGCGGGGGTGGAAGACACGAGGGGAGGGGAGACACTTGTGACGTGCTAACACACACACAGACGAAGGGCTCATTTAACAATCCTTGATGGGGTCAGGTCGCATGCTGGCACCTCTTCGTCTGCCATTATTGGAGACGACAACCAACGAA
Organism: Typopeltis vanoorti; assembly: GCF_054136105.1. NCBI lineage: Eukaryota > Metazoa > Arthropoda > Arachnida > Uropygi > Thelyphonidae > Typopeltis > Typopeltis vanoorti. The sequence goes on from NC_143558.1 coordinate 7,077,843, forward strand.
CTCAGATAGTTGAAACTCCCTTCACTTGTCAGCGCTGATTGTGGTGATTTCCGGGCGTTCCGACAAATTAGCTGCCATCTTGTTGTCACAGGAGCGTGCTTGTCCCTCGTGGGCCCTGAAACATGGATGGCCGTACGTGGGAGAAGACTACACACCTAGTATTCCGTGGGAGAGACCGAGAGAGGGGAGATCCAAACTAGTAATAACTTCTCTCCCCCTCAGAACGAAGGATCAAACTTGGAAGAGGAAGAAATCTCGTCATCTCCAGAGTGTTGATCATAGATGGCCATCAGAGGGCGCCACTAAGCAACTGAAGTATTGAAGGTTTGCTGCATTGCTACGAAGAAAAAAAAAACGCTTTTCATACCATAAAAATTGCTCTTTTAGGTACGTAGGTGTGTTGATTCTCCTGAACACCCGTTTAAAGTGGACACCCACTCGTTCGCGGAATAATACATCGATATCCCACTTGTCGCATCTCCGCCCACCCTCCATTAGCAATGAAGTGCGAACTCACTGCATTTGCCTACAAAACAGAAAAAAAAAACATTCTACAGCAGTCGCTTATGGGATACGGTGCTTTTTTAATATCCCCCCTCTCTACCAATGAAAGCTTAGGGATCTAAAAGCAGGAAGGCCCGACCATGTTGTATACATTTTTATACGGCCCCTCTACCGAGAAAGACAACAGTTCGGACAACTTTCTCAGGATCCCTGTAGAGTCACATTCCGATAACCTACAAAAAAAACAATGTTTTTTTTATGTATTTTTAAGTGTCTGTGCAGAAGGTAATTTCCTCTTTGATATCCAAGGATTTTCCCCTGTAACAGGATGCAGACAAACATTGAAAAAAAGAGGTCATTGATTGTCTCGTTGTTTACATTGAAAGACTGGTTGGATCAACAAGAGCAAAAATTTTGAGAAAGATTAAGAAAAATTGTTTTTCTTAGTGGCAAACTAAAGAAAACGCTCAAAAATTCATATACGGTGTGCTTTGTTAGGCACACTTATTAATGGCTTGGAAGACTTTTATGTCTAAACTGTGATCTGCATATAAAATTTTAAAACCGAAATAATGGGTGTTTGTAGACTTCGTGGGGGCGCTCGTGTTGGACCCAAATGCCTTTTCATCCTTCTCCGGAAGTAATGTTCTCCTCTGGAAAGATTGGTAATTAAAGTGCATGCACACTGGCTTTTCTTGATGGTCCAAAAATATCTGAATAATCTATGAGACTCAAGACTGACAAGTCCGATCATGTTTCTTCAGATAAGCTAAAAATTAGTTCATCCTCATGTTTATAGTAAGGGTTTTTCCTTGTTTTTCCTCCTCCCAGAAATGTTGTGTAGTTTTTTGAAGTGCAATAAATTCATTGGGGCCAGGACTGGCCAAGCGTATGAAAAGTACCCGGACGTGAAACATCCGGGTTAAAATGGTCGTGTCGTGATGTGAAAATAGTTGATTAAATAAAAATGACCGTGTTATTGATATTATTAATAAATATGCTATTTTATTAATAGTTTATTATTATTATTATTTTAAAATAAAAACAAAAGATAAACGTTTTTTAGTACCACAAGAAATTAGGGCTTCCTTTACCGTGCATATCATGCAGTTATAAATTACAATAATAATCGTTAAGTTAGTAATAAAAACAACTATTTTAATCTAGAATTTCACTAGAAAATACGTGGAACTTCGATTTTTTTGCTGGCGTATTCAGCAACGGTAATTTACAATAATCACATAGTTGAAACCAAAGCATTTTAAAAAAGGAATTGCGTTGTGCATGGATCTGATGTTTCCCCAAGTGAGCAAAGTTGGAACTACATTTGAGAAATAATACTTTAAAGGAAGGTAAAGGATTTCGTACCGAAGCGTTCACAGAAGCAGTCATAGGGGACCAACGATCCCTGATGGAAGCTGTGGATGGCTAGAAAGTGATGGCGTGTGTGTGTGTGTGGGGGGGGGAGGAGTTTGTTCATCTCTGAATGAAGTAGTTTTCTCATCACGCGCTATGGGAAATGGTCCGAATGTGTCACTGAACTGTCCCGCTGAAAATACCTCCCACAATCCCCCTGTGACCCAGCAATGACCCGAACTTTGGGGGAAAGAGTAAATGAAATTAGCGTTGTGAGGACCAGCGAACCCATTATGCCATTTCTTCTGCTTTAACGGGTCTGTTACGACACCTTTTTCGGTTCTCCCCCCCCACCCCCCTGTGTGGACTTACACATCCCGATGCTGCAAATGCACATCGTCCTTTGTGTTGGCAGTAATTGCTTGGCAACGCCTGACACGAACGCAGAACGTGAAGCTGATGAAATAGCGCGAACACCACCTCGTGCATTCTACCGCCAAAAGCCGCCCCCCCCCCACGTGATGAACGGAGTGCAATCTTAGTAATTAGTTCATTATGGAGTCGGCCGAGCCTCGGGAGGGGCATTAGGAGAGTTCGTCTTCCACCAACTCCGTAGCACTGCCATCATGATAGATGACGTCGATCCCGGCGCCGGGCCCACTGCGGTTTCGCTTCATCCCCGTTAATTGATTTGTTACTTTTAATCCCGCCACGTGCATTTGGGCAATTCTTCAATTAGCATTAAAGGTCACTACAGACAGACACCGATACGCTGCTGGCCTTCCACCTGACCTAATCTTCCACACGGTAAGCTCTTTTTCCTTCTAAAACAAATTATGAGGGGGCTAAGAAGAAGTGGGGGGGGTCTAGGGTTCGCTCGAATCCTTTTCTATTTGCGTATTTCCCTGGAGCGCGTTTGGTGAACTGGTGAGTTCTCGACTGCCACAGAAATGTGTTTCAAATTTTGGTATTTTCCAGCTGACCGATGCATTCAATGGTAGTTTGGTGGCGCTTCGCTCACTATTGTAATGCACTGTACAGCACACAATGGAAACAACTGTTATTACTAATTTAACATATATATAGTAAACCCTATATGTAGTAAGCAAAGGACTGCACAAGCACTTTTCCTCCTGCATGGCCACAGAATACCTGTAGCTCATAGCGAGTCCGTGCACTTGTCATAGATTTGCGTCCGTAGGCAGTATCCTATTTTGCTTTAAGGGAAATATCACTATACTTATGAGACCATTTAAAGAAGGAAATTCAAGATATTTATATTGGACTGCTGTGAAGATCTCTGGAGGAAACAAAGCTTTTAAGTTACATTTTAATTGGGACTGTTTAGAGAAAGATAAGTATGAAGTGTTGCTCTCTTGTGATTCTGATTTGCGGTACTTGTGAAGGTTGGTTGGTTCTCGGGTAAAAAATACTCGATCTCCCTGGGTGAACCAAGGAATAATTTGTGTAGAAAAATTGAACAACAACCAAGTTTCGTCATTTTATTGTGAGATCCTGAATAGACTTATTCTCAAAAGTTTTCTGAGAAGAAAACTGATTTTAGTAACCCACCTTTTTGTGTGAATAATTACAGAGCCCATTTCTCTCTTTAAATACAATCCCCATGCCAACCGCCGAGGTGGGGTGTATCAACTACAATTCATTTCGTAAGGTTCGGATGTTTTCATTGTAACAGCAACCAATTATGATGACTCTTTACCCTCTCAAACTTCTCTCAATCTCAATTGCAATGATTATCAACTGCTGGACAAATACTTCCTCATATTTCTTATATTTTGGTGAAGAATGTCCTCCATAAACGACTCTATCTTTTCACCTCCCCGTCCACCTTATTGCCGATCTATCCGGTATTTATATTACCGTATTTACTCGAATATAACTCGCTCTCGCGTATATCTCGCACCTTTGATTTTACTTTACGAAAAAAGAAATTAAAAAGTTTCACATATTTCGCACACGACAAAAAGTTTAAAACTTTAAAAAATTGGTAGTGAATATTGTTATAGCAGTTTCAGATATTTTGGAATTCAGTTGAAGAAAATCAGCATTTCAACTCAACAATCGTCGGCTTGCCTTTATTGTTGAGTCGCGCGATCTTTTGTTAATACTGCACCAATCATATGCGAGACCGGAAGTAGCGATAGCGAATAGTAGATTGTTGGTAAGCCATACCCACTCTCAGTGTTTTTAAATCATGGTGATCTTGATTCCGATATGATGAAATAGCGAAACTGTTTTAATTTAACTACAGAAGCATTGTTGCTAAAGATTCAAAGATGTCACGTGATGAAGGTGAGCCGCCAATACCTCGAGTAAATAATTTTGAGAATTAAAATTTAAATGTATTCATTTTATAAATAATGCGAGCAGTTATAAATTAAAATGAATAATTTAATTTAGTTATAAAAGTTAATTTAATTTTTTCCTGAAAAACTTTAGTTTCCAAAAACCCCTGCATATTTCTCGCACCACGATTTTTTAATTTAAATCTGGGGGAAATGCGTGAGTTATTCCAATAAATACGGTATTCCTCTAATTTATTAAACATGAGAATCAGTATTACATAATCAGTTATTACGGTTTCCTATCAATGTAGCTTTTATTTCCTTTAAGTAGATGCAAAATCGAGTTCACATACTTCTAATACCACAGGAGTTGTGATAATAATTAAATATTACCGAAACAATTCTTCCTAAACGCCTTTTGTTCCCTGGGAGCTGACAAGGCCACTTAGCCCTAACATTTTTGAAGATCGGTTGGAAGCCAATCTCCACCTTTCGTCATTGATCGCCTCAAACCAGTTATTAATGCTTTCATAGGATCAGACACTATATAGACCATAGAACTCATCTTGAAGTAGCGTGAGTTCTACGGTCGATTTCCTTCAGTTATAGGGGTTAGAAACCAGTGGAGGAAGAAAAAAGCCTTGCCTGCAGTTTTCAGAGATTAACTCGGGAACAAGCTGAATGTGTGTGTGTGTGTGTGTGTGTGTGTGTGTGTGTGTGTGTGTGTGTGTGTGTGTGTGTGTGTGTGTGTGTGTGTTTGAGGAAAAACCTACTTGTCACCTCTATATGAGTCGTCTTCATCTGAAAAGCCCTAATAAAGATTTGAACCCAGGTCTTCCATCTAAAGGGCATCGTTAAAACCAACTGAAAACAACAAACGCTTCCACCCGCATATGGGATCTTTATTACGCAGTAACTAACACTATTAATGATGGTGTTTCCGGTGTTCTCAGACTAATCAGTCTAAGATATTTGCACTGGAATTTCCCTCAGAGTGCAAGTTTAGTTGATTCTAATGACCCATTTGTAATCAAGCATTTCTCTTATTATTTATTTATTTCTGTTCCCATTTTGACACAGGTTAACTCACAACAGATTTTTTAAAATCCGTTTTCACCAGAAGGGAAAACCAGCCATAGACCACACGCAAATTAAAAAAAATACATTTCAGTGGCTGGCTACCGTGAAACAGAATAGGAACTCATCTAATGTGATTGCTACGATAGATAGACACTGGAGGGCGTATCTTGTGGCTCTTTCGATGGCCGGTTTTTTACAAAGAATAAAAACAAAACTTGTAATGTGAATTTTGAATAAATGCCATGCCTACATTCATTCGGTCTCCTAATCGATAGTATGATTAATACAGTATATACAACATAAAGCCAGCTACCTAAAGCCAAGAGAATATACAATCCGGTTTAAAAGAAATGTCTGTATGAAGTCATGTCATCAAAGACATGAGCTTGCATTTTCAAACTAGCAAACAGAGAAGTGTGTTGTTTCAGCCCCACACTAGTGTTAAATCTGCACACTGTATGCTGGTTATATTTTGTATGTATGTAGTTATTATTGAGGTAAGTTTCAGCATATCTGAATAAAACTCTTTAATCAATCCAATTTTTTTGTTTTTATAATTGCGGGCATTTTATTATCCTTTTCCATCCAATTATGATCCGGTCCCCCATCACTGTTCACTGAAAAACTGATTTGAAAACATTAAAATCCGAGTTAAATACTGTTCGTGTAAGATAATCCAGTTTTCTATCGAAGTTTGCATCCTTTAAATGCTTTGCAACACACGCGCCACCTGTCGCAAAGTCACCCAACTAATTCCCTAAAGATCCCCCCGTGTTCAATGAATCACCAGATGTCGCTGTACGCCTCATCCCGAGCAGCACGAAGTAGGTCATTTCCAGCGGGGATGCAGTTTATTTTTAACTCACTTCCATGTGTTACAAACTATACACCTCTCTGTTTGCCGCCAGCCAATGGTGCAGAAGATCTCTTGTTGTCCTTAACGACCCCCTCATGTCCTCGGCTCTGAGGCGGCGGACGCCGGAAACAACGGCAATCGACCAGCGGAGAGCACTCCCATCTCTTCCGCCTGATTACCCGATCAACCAAGACGATCTCAAATTTTATTTTTCGCATGGCTGGATGCCGAGGCTGATGGAAGCAGAGACCGGGTCCTTTCCGACATCTCCAAATGGCTCCGTCGGCAGTGCGCAGGCGCGGTGTGGTCCGTCCCTGACCCCTGTTGGCCCGTGAGAAGACACGGATCCGGACTAATGAAATGTGCAGTTTTCCTGGGGGAAGTAAATTAGATCTAAATCTGCAACAAATTGGATTAGGAAAGTTATGAAACCAAGTGCCCGCTCCTAATGGAAAATCGCATTACGGTAAGTATGATAAATGACCCTGCATCGCTGGACGCACGCTCATGCTCGACGACTTGGCCACGCGTAGATTTCCCTGCCATAAAGAGAAGTTTTAAGACAGGCGGAGGTTGCGAGGTTGGCCGTCGCCCGGCGCTTCTATCTGCAAGGATAGACCAATAAATTTGGGGAAAATGGACATCCCCCTCCAGAAAGCATTTGCAAGCAGCGACAGACATGAACGGCAAAAGACTCGCCTCTCCGTCATAACAGACGCGGTTGAAGATGGTTACGATATGTGACAGCTTTTTCCGCCTAGTGACGTTCAAGCAGAATGATGGACCAGAAAGGAGTAACACAACCGCTGCCTTAATGATGGTTTGCTGTCTATGGTGCTGTACCAGTCTACGGGAGCTTTCGCTCCCCCCTCTTAATTCGGCGGATGTTATGGGTATTGCTTACTTGAGTGCTTTGGTAACCATAATCTTTCTTTCCCATTATACACTCGCTATTTACTGTATGTGCAGTTCTTAGAAGATCCGCTAGATGTCGCGGCAAACAGGTACGTATAACTACAGCAAACGGAAGATTGCGGTTGTTTGTTTGTACAATATGCTGATTAACGGACTAAATGGCCATTGTACGTTTGAAATGCTATTGGTGGACCATGCGTTACAGATGCTGAACCAAATTGCCACGATGACCACAGTGGTTTTGCACTCCACGATGTATCTTCCTTAGTTTTATTTCGATGAAAGAAGCTGAAATGATAAGATCGTAACTTTATACTTGTTACTTTTTCTCTGGTTGAGTTGGCATTGCCCTGCTTGAAAGAGGATGCTGGTAGAAACAATGCGTTTGACTTTCAAACGCGAGAATATCATTCAGATCGTTTTGGGACAAAGACAATCACAATGGTATCAAGGTACACAATGCCGAGATGAAAGTAAGCAGCATCGGCGTAACAAATTTTGCTTCTTTAGTTCGAGAAATTACATGATGCAGCTGAGGCGAATAGACCAGAGTGTCCCCTTCTTTGCTGGATGAACCACTCGATTTTAGATCGGTTAACCTTCCTATAGAGGATTCAAACAAGACTCACCAGCATGCATTGATTCAATTTCCTTTTTTTTTTTATAGGAGGTGCGATCAAAATGTTGCAGACCCACCGATAGATGACACTACTGTAGTTTCTAATAAAGCCTCTGTTAGGTGTAGATCACTGTTTCCCAACGTTTTTTGGATCATGCCCCACTTCAACGGTGGGGCATGATCCAAAAAACTAGCTAGGGAAACTAGTTTTTTGATGAAACTAGCATTTAAAAAAAATGCTAGGGGGAGGGCATCGCAATTTTGATGCCCCCCCGTAGCATAATAGTCTGCCAAGTTCTGAAAAAGTATAATATAAATACGTAGTTTAAATAAAAAAAGGAACATGGGTAAAACTGTTTTTAATTTGACTTTCTTCAATGAATATAAATTTTATATTACGCTTTGTATATCATAAAACATAAATCGAACTGAACTCGGGAAAATAAAATCCAAGTTAATGCGATCCTTGAGCTTGATATCTGCTGCAAAGAGTTTTTATTTGAGGTACTAATTTAGTCATTTTCAATCTCAAATCCCCATGGTTTGTGATGATTTCTTTTTTCCCAGTAGCAAGTCATTTACAGCACTAAAGCCACATTCAACTAAATATGACGACGGGAAAGGCCATGCCATTGTTCTCTTTATGTTGAATAAAGTTCTAATAGACTCATCATTTTGCTTTTCTGAGAGTTCTTCTTGATACTGTGTTTATGTTGACTGCTGTACTGGTGATGTCAGCTTTTTTTCTCGGAAAGTCAGGGTTGCAACATCGACCATTTATCACCGACAATGGCGAGTTTTTTGAGTATATCGGTGAAGAGGTGACGAATGCAACATCATCTTCTAATTGCCCACCAAAATATTCAAATTGCCCCCTATGGGGTGTATGCCCCATGTTGGGGAAACACTGGTGTAGATGAAGTGCAATCTGCTAAATTATTTGCTTCATTTAAAAGTGCAGCTTTCATTATTAGGTTGTTAAGTATGATGACGTTTTGCCATTTCGGATTAGAAATAATAGCAGACTTTGAAAATTAGGAAAACCCACAGAAGCCTTCCTTAATACTCCTTCCTTTTAATAACCTTAACTGCATAGAATTAAACTTATCTGACCACGAATATGACCACTCGGTGATTCTGAACAGCATTTATTGGTATAACAAGAAGCCGTCCATTTGTTTATTTTATTTTATTATTTTTTTCTTTTAACCTCCGACGACCCCAAGCGGTGGGTTCGCAGAGGTAATGACCCGTGTCGACTCAGTCGGGGACTTCCTAACAGAACACTCAAAGGCAGTTGTCGGTAGCGACTTCTGCTTCGTTTAGGGTCACCAGGGAAGAAATTTATTGGATTGGTTACACAAAGAGATCTCGGACATTGGCGACGCGTTCTCAATAGAGAGTCTGTCCTTTTGGTGGGCATTCGATACGGGAGTGCTAATGATGTATTTGAACGCTGATTTGGGAAGAATTACTTACGGGACAACACACCGAGAGGTTGAAACACAAATGACCACGCAGCTCAAGTGAATATAGTTTTAGATGTAAAAAGAAAAATTGGACATAATTCATTCACGAATAGTTAAAGTTAATTAGGTTTAACGAAAGCAGTTTCGAAATCTTCTGCCATCAAACGAATTCATAGAATATACATGGTAAAACACGGTAAAAGATTTTGAAACTGTTTGTATTTATCCCCTCATTTGCCGAAAAGGAAAAATAAAACAAGTGTTAAATTGATTTAAAATAATCTCCTTTCAAGAAAACTAAATAAAATTAATTAATTTATTATTATTAATATTCTGCTGTATACAACTATTTTTTTATACTGCACTGCACATAAACTGAATTATTGTACTTTTCGAGATCAGATAAGGTTTATCTGGTATGCGCAGAATCCCCTGAATCGTCCTAAGGACAGGCAGACGAAATGTGCTAGCCGAACGAACAGTCTGCCTTTGCAGCCAAAGCAAGAAGTTAAAATTCCAGGGACCTAAAATTTGAACAACTTAACCTGGGATGCCTTATTCTCACCTCCTTCATTCTGCTGTCAACCCCCCCCTGTCTTTCGGTGGGGGAGGAGATTGTTTTTTTTTTTGTACCCCAAAAGGCTCGTTGTTCGCTATTAATAGGTTCATTAAATTCACCAGGATTAGTGTCAGCAGAGATCTAACAGCAACTATGTTTTTCCTTGTAACGTAAGCATCTCTGGCATGCCAAGAAAAATTCCTTTGTTTTTACCTCGCGCCTCGTTAAGCAGTTGCAGCAGATTCCGTGCGAGGAGAGACACATCACACTCCCGAAAGTCAGGTAGTTAGGGAAGGAAAACAAAGAATTTGTAATTATTTATCTATTTATTACAGCCACTTCCAGGCAAGGGCCCAAAATAATTTTTTAAAAAAATTTCTAACAAACGTCAAGCTCCGGGACATGATTTATTGTAATGTGCAATCACTTCAGTTTGTTTAGAATTTACTAATTTAATTTTAATGAAGCTCACAAAGCGCATCAATAGCGGAATTAACTTCGCTTCCTTCTTTTGGTAAAAGCGTAACGCGCAGTCGTCTGCTAAAAATCGTGTTCTTAAGTTAGCAGTAAAATTAGTACAATCCAACTCAAGCAATTTTTTTTTTATGTGAGTCGTAATTTTTTAATAAAGAAATATTCGAAAAATAAAAAATAATAGATAAAATAAATTTTGAACTTTTTTTTTTGTAATTATGTACAGAAATAGGATTAACTTAAAATATTCAAATATTATTCATTAAAAACAATAAATAAATAAATCACATTGCTAAAAGTTTTAGTGTGTAAAATATCTTTCAAATGCAGAAATATGAATGTGCATATTTCAGAAATATTAGATTCGAAATATGGATTTTCAAATAAGTTTAATTTAATTTCTCTATATATTTTTATTTAAGATATTATGGATGTATTTTTCGTGTTTCCATGGGGAATTTCTGCCAGGTGGCAGTAAAGTCGGTATGTCTCTGCTATCGTCTGGGAGTTATTTGTATGCTTGATAAGTTTATTAATATTAATATAAATATATAAAATACACTTTTCTAACAACACGTTTTTATTTGAACATTCATATTGTAGCTGTTGAGATCACACAACACATTTTGGGATTAAAACTTTTTGCTAGGCATAAATATTACTCGAAAAACTAGAGCAGTAAAGTTCGCAAGGAAGCCACATTGGGAGATTACAAATCAGGTAAACTAGCTGTTAGAGTTGAAGAGTTTCCTTTGTATCCATTTTGTTTATTATTATTATTATTATTATTATATAAAAATATTTTGAAATTTCTGTGTAACTCATCAAAGTTGACACAATAGAGAATATACATTTCTTCGATTTGAAAATTTCAATTAATATGTTTGTATCATAATGATGAAATAATAATTAAACCACTGCATCAAACGTTCCATTGGTTAAAAATACAGATGGTGTATCAGGTTAGCTAAACGTATCTTTGGATATAAATATACTAATGTCAGTGACGAGATGATCTTGAGAGACGTCCTTTGCTTATTTATCTATCTGAGTATTATCTATGCAAATACTCAGACGTGATTTAGGACATTTGGTTTAACTCTATTTGATATTATACCGTTCTGTATAGGGTGGTATGTTGCAGATTGTATTAAGTTCTATTTTACAAGAATGGTAAAATTGAAGCTAAGTAATGAAACCGAATGGCTTCGAGTACCGAAGAAGATAAAGTAGGCAATCTTTTTTTTGGGGGGGGGGGGAACTCAAAAACATTCCCATCTGTGACTATGTGTAGTCTTAGTGTTCGTGAAGTTTAGGCAATTCCTTACCTGAAAACTATAACCATTTCACAATGTTGTGCATTTAGTCACATCACAATACTTCGGATCTAGTTCATTGAACAATATCAGTGCGTAGTCTACAGATACAAAAGGTTTGGCGGGCAGGAACAGAGGCCGTATAATTAAAACTTATATAATTTAATAATAATTACACAATAATAATGATAATGGTGTATGTCCATTTTTAATAGTTTCAATAAAGTGTACTCCCTTTATTTCTTTACTGGTCCTGCTGGTAAAGACAATGCAGATCGATCTATTAGGATTTCCTTTACCAGAGAGATGGTGGATTCTATCAACGAATTAACAAAATTAAGAAAAGTTAAACTCCTAAAGTAAAGTCATCATGATTTGATTGTGAAATGAATTTTCGATTAAATTGAAGCCAAAGTGAACAAAGGGTCAGGTGGTATTGCGTTTTTTTCTCCTTTCTTTTTTAAAAAGCACATTTTTGTTTTTAAAAAATTATTTCACAAAGAAAGCATGATGAAATTTAAATTCACAAGTTTGTATAGATTTTAAGTAAGATTAAGTAATGAAAATAACTGATGTACTGAAAAAAGATCATATAAATGGTGCGAACTCTAGTTTTCTGTCCTTGTTTTCTATCGAGAGTGCGAGGGAGACCTTCGCAAAATTTGGTGGATTTTTTTTTTTTTTTTCAAAACGAGTTTTTAGGTTTTGACAGTTTGATAACATTCGACATTAAGTTATCGTCTGACATCTAGTCTAAAGATTCTACTGATTTCTTTTCGTTTATTTTAAAATGCGGATCCCACCCACGAAAAAGTGTTAACGTGGGTGAGCTGTGTTGTATAATCCGGAAAATCCATGCTCCAGTTTTTTCGGTTATGTAATCCGGAAAAACCTTGCTCTAGAGACCAAACATGAACTTTTTTTTCAAGCCACTTCAGGTCTCCAGTAAACGAGGCGATGGTCTCACATCGGGCGATGAAATTCATCTCTCACGTAAGATAATCACAAACATCCATCTCCACTGTGGAATTCGAACCTACAACCTGTACGAGTGGGGGGGGGGGGGTTGGAAAGTTCTAATAAACACCTAGAACAAAAATGATATTAAAGCAACTGATACAACCACAAGAAAGAACATACAAGTAGCAGAGTTATGAAGATAACTTATATTCTTATATCCTCGTATGTTCTTTCTTGTGGTTTTACCAGTTGCTTTAATATCATTTTTGTTCTAGGTGTTTATCGGAACTTTCCAGACCCCCCACCTCGTATGGTTGGGGATGCTAACCGCTCATCCAACCTGGCAGACCTAATGAACATTACTTTTCTTTGATCTAAGGAACCTTACTTTTTGAATATAATGTTTCTTCTTCTTCTTTCTCATCCGTCAAATGACTTGCTTGAGTCCCCTTATGTATAAATCTTTGCCATCTGGTTCTATTTTTGTCATCTGAGAGATGACCGAAATGGTTACATTTCGGTCATCTCTCTTTCTCTTTGAAGCTCACCAGTTGTGACATTTCCTTCAGAGACTGTGGCCACTTTCTTTTTGGTCTGCCTCTTGATCGTATTCCTCCAATGATTCCATTCAAGACCATATTTGGCAATCTCTGAGAGGACATTCTCTGAAGATGTCCGAACCATTTTAATTGCTGTTTAATAATTATAGCTATGATATCTTCACTATATTTTAATTCGTGTTTGACTTGCTCATTTGTTTTGTATTCTAACCAACGAGTCTTGTTCATTTTTCTTAAGCATTTCATTTTGAATTTTCTGATTTTCTGGATTTCTTTCTGATTGAGAATCTGTGTCGGCTTCAAATGTGACTGCAGGTATAATAATAGTTTTATAGAGTTTAATTTATATAGTTTGAGGCTTTTTGAAATGTTTTGTTTAATTTATTCACATTGGACTATCCTTTGTTAAGTCTGTTTACTGTTTCTGTGTCGTCGAGGTTGTGACTGCCAAGAAATGCAAGTTGCTTTACTTATTCAAGTATGTGATTGTATACGTTTGTTAAATTCTTCTCATCTCTTTCTATTTTTATTGTTTTAGCTTTGCTTTAGATTGATTTTCATTCGAAAAGTTTTCCATTCTTTATTTAAAATTTTTGTTTTTTCCAATTGTTTTTTAGATTCTGCAAGAGTAATAATATTGTCTGCATATTTGATGTGGTTGATGTGTGTGTGCCATTTATTTGTAGATCAGGTTCTTCGGCTATGGAGAATGAGGCCTACAAATAAATGGCGCGTTCTTCAACTATGGATTTGCATGTTTTTTTTTTTTTTTTTTTTTTTGAGATAAGGTAAATAAATTTGGTGAGAGTGGGGAACCCTGCATGACTCCTTTTTTTCTACTTTGAATTTGTCTGTTTTTATTTTATTCAATTTCACAGTTGCTTTGATATCTTTCGTATCTCTGAATCTGACGTCATAGATTTTAAGATGTTTATCATTTTGTTCCTGTCAGAAATCAAATGCTTGTTTGAAGTTAATAAAACTGCTTATAATGTTTACGTAGATAAACCTATCCAAATATAACATTTAATCAAACTTAAATTACTATTTGTTATCTTTATTAAAACATTCTCACGTCATTTCAGTTGCGATTTCAATTAGAATATTTTTTGGTGCTAAAATGGTTCTAAATTATAATAACGTCCTTCTGACGACGGTATCTAACGAAATTTGCGATGTTGGATCTTTACTAAACTCAGTCACTATTTAATCGTTTCTCTAAATTGTAGTTCACATTTCGGATGGAAAATGCACATTCTAATCACCGAAAGTGCGGTAACTGGTAAGAAAGAAGTCATTATTGTTTATATTTTTATCTGACTCACCCACGAAAGGTCACAAGACCTACAATAGTCCAGTGTGGCCAAGAAGTAAGAAGAAAGGAGGAATCAGCTGAAGGTTGTATTTTTCAGAGAAGGCAGAGTGAGGGAGGTTGTTCCAAGAGAACAGAAGCACGTGCAGTGAAAGAGGAGGGAAGAGAAGTTAGTTCGGCGAGGTTGGAGATGGACTGTAAACTGGTAAGCAGCGGCTCCTAAAACACATAAGCAAAGATAAGCACGAGGTTACCGTTTTTCTAGGAACTCACTTCAGAGCTTTGAGTGCAATCCAGTGGAAGATGAATTTCATTGCCCGGTGTGAGACCACCTCCCCGCTTAGTGGAGGCCAGAAATGGCTTGAAAAAGTTCCGTGTTTGGTCTCTAGAGGGGTTTTTCCGGACTATGTAAAAATTAATTAAAAATATAAAATCAATAAAAAAAAATCTTTAGCTCACCCACAGTACAAGTGTATTTATAGGTTTACAAATAAATCGTTCGTGGGTGGGACCAACATTAAAAAAAAAATCAAATGTAAGATCAAGTGAAGAGGATTATTCTTTTATTAAAACAAACAAGATTGAATTTCGGTGGCGCGGAAGTCGAGTAGTTTTTCTCCATTAGATGCACGAGTATTTACGAAAGAAACAATACTTTCTTTACATGATTCCTTTTGTTTTTTTATATATATATTTTTTTACGAGCGCCATGTTACGCTGTTGGATTCAGCAAGCAAAACTCTCCTTGAATTTGAACTCTTTTCTCTTGCCAGAACATGGCACTACCATCAGTTACGTTAGTTTGGACAGCAAAGTTGTTTGGTACGTCTGTATCCAAATAGGGTGTGATTGCACGTTATCCTTGGAGCTGTCTAACACGCCAATAGCTGCTGGTGCAATAACATTTGCTTCTCTTGAGGGCCATTTCCGAACACACACACACACACACACATAGTTTGCTTATTCATATTGTTTTCATTATACTTCCTTCGGTAACTAATGAGGGTGAATCACGTGGTCAGAATAGCGATGCATATTCAGTTTTGAACAACTAAATTCCCTTTACCTTGACTGTTAATCCATTTCCATTAAAATAACGTAATGATGTTTCATCTTAAATGTGCAGATATCATCAACAAACTTTTTTACGCTGGGAGTAGTCTCAATGAAATAATTTCTTACTCTCACAGCCGACCTTATTTGTGCATCTGCAATATTCTCAGTTGGTTGGAGGTTTGATCAAAGACAGTGATGATGAAATATTGCGACATTTTATTTTCCCCAAGTTGTATTATTTAATGTTAGCTTGTCGATGAATTTTATCACTTTGCGTGAGCAATCACTTTTTTTTTCTTTTTTTTTACTAGAGTTCTGCAACGTTGGGTGAATAAGATTCTCATGGAAAAAAAAAATTAAGAAGTTTCTCCAGACTGTTAATAAAGAAGTTGATTGGAATAAGAAAATTAAAGAATGCTGAAAAATAATGCATCCTATCTTTTTTTTGCGATAATAGGTAAGGGTATATTTTTCATCGCATAAAACAAAAAAGGGATGCTTTTCTTGATCTTTATTGTATAGTTTTACATTAATTCCATCAACGTTGTGGTAGCTTCATGAATCCATCAATAGAACCGAGTCGCACCAGCAAACTCTCCTCCCCCACCACCAATCTTCACTGCTGTTATGTCCAGCCAAATGTTCCTTCAGCTTCGAGAAGAGGTGGAAGCGAGACGGAGCCAAGCGTGGTGAGTGATCCAAGACAGTGAAATGAAATCCCGGTGGTCGTTCGAGAGAGGAAGCGATGTCGTGTTGTTCCCATCAAGACTCTTCATTCATTGACGAATGTCAGTCTGCGGAAGTTTAATTCGGAAGCATCCCCACAGCCGGAAGATAAACGTGGCGATTTAGTCCGTGTCATGAGGAGTTGGCAGTATTTTTCCATTGTGGAGAACTCGCCTTTTTTATATACAGTATATATATATCTTACAGACTTACAAACTATTCTGAGAGCACACACATTTAACAGGCGTAAACATTCCACTGACTTGGTTTCATCAAACTAATTACGGGACTCTTATCTAACTACTCGGCACCCGCCATCTCTTGCAAAGGAATAGAACGAATGAAAGATAAATCAGGTACGTCACACATTTCAGATATTCATCAGAAAGAAAGACGGAGATTGCGGTGGTAACAGGGAAACAGAGAACCGAAGAAAGGTTGTGTTATGATAAGGACTCGCCGACATCATGTGCAGTATTAACCGTACAGGCTGATGGACTAGAACTGCACGAAATCATGTAAATATTTTTTCATCCGTAATCAGAGCGAGGTGTTCCTAGTCTACGTCTCGATTCATCGCACTTATTGGTGAGTCTTATTCCAAGAATGCTACCAGCAAGGTTCCAAAATGCTGAGTTCATGAATTGATAAACACTTCTTGGCTTCAGGCCTTTGTTTGGTTTGTATACTCGCGGATTTTCAATCGCAAATAAAACAGTAAACTCTTCATTGCGCATCAGTGCAGGTGCGAGCTTTTTTTGGTGATTGAAGCCTCCAATCTGTGTCATACAAGAACATCTGTCAGTACGGACATGCTCCGGTCATACGACACGTTAGGTTCCGGACCACCATCGTAGAGCGAATCACTGCCTTTTTTTAAAAAAAATTCACCTATAGGTGCATGTAATGGTTTAATACCATTGCATGTTATTAAACCATTACGCGAATAAAGTATTTATTTATTATGTCAGATACGTAAACGAAAAATGAGAATGCTTTTCAGATGAAAAGAAAGTTATTCTGAATGGCTTAAGGGAATACGCAAACCAGTTTGGTCATCAACTTACCATTAAAAGTTTCGGCAAGAAGATTGTATAATTTATGGATAACTGTATTAACACTTTTTTACTTCACTACGAACTTTATCTTTTTGTACTGTAACTGTTAGAGTAAGTTTAGCTAACGTGCTCTCACAGTGTTCGATGCACGCCATTTTAATCTTAGTACTGTTTCATCGGAAGCAGCAGCACCCTCACTTTGAATTGTATCTGCCATTATTAACAACACTAAAATAAAATAACAGTTAGTTTATAATTCACAGCGAAACACAGAGAGATGTCCTACGCATCGGGTGATTCACGTCAGCCTCATGTCGCTGAAGCAGTCGTATGAGCGAATGCAACGTCGTGTAAATGGGCATTGGTCAGCTGATCATCGTAAGGCGGGGTAGTACCGTGATTCATTGTCCTTATAAAGTGCTCGGTCAGTTAGTGTAGTAATGCTAACATGGTTACACATGCTAAATGGGGAGAGGGAATGAATTCCTTTGAATATCTACCCAGGACATTTCGTCAACGAGGCAAATTCATCATCACATACATTGCTACCTCTCCAGTAATTTTTTTTATTTTTTATGTGACTTCGTTCTAAGGAAGAAGAACGTGAGTGAGCTCTACACTTACCTGCAACTATTCCTTAATAAAAATAATCTGAGCTCGCATTACACAACGTGTAATGCGAGCTCAGATTATTTTCCTGTCTTTTCCTGTCTTGGGTTTGCTAGAAAAATAAAAACTGGACATTTTTCCCTTTTCTAAAAAAGGAAGGGGGGCGGGAACTGAGATTTTTGTGATATTTCTTTCAAAAGTTTTTATTTAATGCAAAGCCTTTGAAGAAAAGCAATCAAAACCTATTCGTAGCGCCTGATTTGTGTCGTCATACAAAGCCAGTGAGTAGCAGACCGATGAGGAGAAAGCGACCAACCATTCAGGCTGGAATATCGGTTCTCGAAGGATGTGTACGATGGAAGACGCGTTCAAAAATACCCATCCAGCACCGTCCCGCAGTCCAGGGACAGTGCTGGATGCATTCTCATCATCAGAGAGCTGTCCCAACTAGTAATGTTGGGATGAAGACATATTCTTGTGTGCCGTTTCAACAGGTTCGTCCATTACATGCAAACTGCCGGTTAGGCAATTGCTCGCGTCGCATACATGCGGGCTTTCAGCAACCCATTATGTCCTAACCAGGAGATTCCGCGTATTCTTCGTCACAATGTCAACATTGATCGCTGGGAATGCAGCCTTTAAGCGGAGAACTATAGTGAAGTTGTGGCTGTCTTCCAAGAGATTTATCTCGGTGTTTCGCTAGGATCTGCTTGTGCTGGATTAGGGAGAACAATGCGCTGATCGATAAACTATAAATAGCAAACGCGATAAAACCAGCGACGGAAGATCAATAAAACCGGTGGCTCCACCTTGGCGCTGTTGCGAACGACTCGGTATTTTCGGAGCAGCGCTCATTAAAGTTGAGACAAGGCCCAGTGATTAGAGTGTGTGGGAATAGGTAATTGTGTGTATTAGCCTAATGGATTTTGAACGAGGATTCGTTGAGCCAGCAAATGACTCTAATTATAAAATGGCGAGCACTGTTAATGTAATCTATTTCGTACTAATTACAATGCCGACTACCTCAAAGGGGATGGCCCCGTTCGAATAAGTGTGCACACGTGGGTCGACATGTAGCGCGCGCATTGGCTGCCAGCTAGACGTGGGAACGATATTAGACCTCAGTGCCACCCTGTGGTCAAGTGCAACATGAACCGAGCACTCGGCCAATTTATCAGCTCCCTATTTGAATGCACAGTGGTCGTTCGTGTGACTCATGCAGTTTCATTGATTAGCTAATTTATATAATAAAGGGATGAACCCCCCCCCCCCTTTAAGGGATGGTCATAATGGCGGTCATAATTGAAACTCATTACACAAGTGGGCATTTGCCATCTCGGTAGAATCACATTTCTCCGATATGAAAGAAAAAATGTCGGCAAATAAACTCTTGGAAGCGAAAGTATATCCCGTTTATTGTCTTTCCAAGGATCGCCTGTCAAGTAAGCAAGAGAAGACACGGCACTTCCGTGGAGTCCGAGTCACTGGGGAGACCACTCTTCACTTCATATCCATCCCACGATCGTATTTTAGTCTGCTAATTGCAAATTAATTGGCCTACCTGGTTAGCTTATCCGCTCTCCAACCAACAAGCTGCTGGCTCGAATCCCGCTGTTGACATGGATGTTTGCGATTCTCTTTAGGTGGAGATGAATTTCATCTCCCGGTGTGACCCCACTGCTTATCTTATTGGAATCCTGAAGTGGCTTGAAAAAGTTCTACATCTGGTGGGACCAACATAAACGTGTTCTTTGGCCAGGTTTGCTTAAAGAAACAAATGCTTACGATTCTACATTTTGTTTAAAGAAAGGTAGACACTTCTCAAGATAAATAAGTTTTTCCTTTATTTTTGACTGATATTGGGCTAAAATATCAAATTAAATCTTAATTCACAACCGGACCTGTCCCAAACACAAAGTCCTACGCGAAGCGCTCCCATTCTTTATTTGAAAGTAATCCGTCATTGTGGGTTGGCTTCAGGAGGTACAAATTCCTTTGGCGCAGCACGATTAGAAGCAAGGAAAATATCCCATTTTGTTTGATAAAAACAACGTGTCGCCTCGCTATTGCATGACTGCTACTGCATGCAAAGCGAGTGGAATGACCGGCAGATGAGGAAGTTGTAATAAGGGGAAACTCTCTTTATTCGTTCATTTGGTTGCCATGATCATTGATGACGACGGAAATATTGATCGAAAAAAAGGTAACAGTGATCAGTAACTGATTACGAATCTCCTCGCTATGAGAAAGGTGATCAATCTGTGGTTTCAAACTTATGACGTCTGGAATGCCGGTGAGGTATTTAGATATAGAACTGACCACGCACGAGAGTATTCCACGCAACTTGTGATTACATTTTGCATTTTAGAATGTTTATCGCATTCAGAGCGAGTCCTTGATGATCAATAAGCACTCCATGAAATAAATTCTTGGAAAATGCCGCACGCATCTTGAACCGTGTTGATCGTAACCTTTTTCTTCAGAAGTCGCACCTTTCAAGTGGCAGAAAGAATTTATGGGGAAACACTTGGAAAAAACTGTGTACATTAGGGGTGGCGTGCAGTCGGAGTATTTGCGGATAGCGCAGTTGGCAGTAGATTCGTGAAGCTCTTACAAAGATTTATAGTGGAGGAAAAGCTAGAGAAATTGATCTGTGAAGTGTCTAAATTTTGGGATACCATTTAATTCAATATATATATATATTTTTTTTTTTTGATAAATACTATACGTGAGGTTAGTACAGGCTTTCTTTCTTGGAAAACCTGTTGCAAATTTTCTCGGCAACTTGGACACCTTTGCTTTTCGTGTGAGGTGCAGATGCGGTGAAAACACAAAGTAAACAACAGAGAAATGTCCTCCCCCCTGCATGTGCAACTTCAATTCAGTATATCCAATAACAGTTTTTAATATCGTTTACATTATCCACCAAGTTTTTAAATATATTTTCTTCTTGAGACATCCGCAGTCCACTTTCAATATTTCAAAAACTTTTTAAGAGCTCATTTTAATTGGTTTAACTTTCACATTTATTACAAATGATGTTTATTTTTAGTCGACAATATATTTTAACTGGAATCAATGATTTCTGGTGCAGTTTAGGCTTTAAAACGATTTTAGTTTACAACGATGTACATTCTTCGTGCAATTAGGTATTTCTCCCCTCCCCCGTCTTTTTTAGTTTTCATAAAATCATTAATCAGCATTAGTTAGTAATGATTTTATTAACCATGAGCCAATAAATACTTGTGTTATTTTAAACTCGAACACAAATATGAAAAAGATATTAAAATATTCGTAACTGGAGTAGTAAGCCAATATATTGATCTGCGAAGCCAAGGGATCGGTGGAGCATGTTGGATCAAGTCGCCAGGGGATGCTTTAAAGGGAACTATAAGTAAATACCGTTTTTTAGAGGATGAAAAAGGATTCAATTACGGAAATGTTTTAATTATATCTGCTACACTGCGTTTAATCCTTTGCATATAGATCAAGAAATAAAATCAAAATGAGTATCCTTTAAATGGCTTCTTTTTTTTTTTTTTTTTAGTTACGAAAATGATGGTTAGTGAATTCAATACGTATTTAGTCCTACAGATTGAGATCTTAGACTTTGAGTGCCTGTTGAGAAAGTTTCCATTGCGGTTCTCTTTAAAAAAATCTTTACAAACACTAAAAAGATTCAGCATATAGGAGTGAGTCAGGAACCATCGGCATTTTAACAAATGCCGATGGCTCCTGACTTTTCTCTTCGAGTTGTCGATTAAGTATGGCTCAACGTTTGCTCGTGCATGGGCCACGAATTCATTTCTCCGAATTCAATGTTACGGAGCTACAACTACTACTACCTGGTGTCGGATAACTTTGTTATAAAAAATATCCTTGTCTTAATAAACCATTATGTAATGTTGGCAGTAAGCAGTGGACATATTTCAACTACAAGGTGAAGTATGAAACCCAGCTGCTACGTGCTATGTGATCGCTGAATAAGAGCAAAAATGAAAGATCAGGTAACCCAAGCCATATGACTCAGAGAAATTACCATAATCTCTGTGAGAGAAATTACAGTTGGATACTGCATTGTGGTATGTTGGTTTACCATACCAGATTGTCATGCATAAGTTGCATTTACTCTAAGGCTTCCATTTGGCTTCTGCGAGGGAGATATAGAGATCGTGGGAAGAAGAGGGATGGCAACTGGGCCAAACGTCCATTAGAAAATGGTGACGAGGTACTTAGAAACCAGGACTTACTAGCTTCACGAGTAACATCTACTGTAGTGCAAAACGAGAGGAAAAAATGGACCTTGCAACAATAAAAGAAGATGTGCAGAGTGATTGGTTTGTCCCCACAGTTTCAGAAAGGCACACATGGTTTGGCCTTAGCTGGTTATTCGTGGTGCTTGAAACTCAAGGGATTATCATCACGTCCTAAGCAATTAAAACAAAAATGATGGATGATGATGGATCTTTATCTATAAGGAAAAATTTTAAAAGGGCTCAAAGAAACCCACAGTGTATTAGTATTGTTACTGGGCAAAGGGTAACATAATCGAGAATTCCTTTCTACAGACCAAATACTGGAGATATTTATTATTTTTTATTTTATTATTTCGTTTTTTTTTTGTTTTTTTTTCCCCAAGTCATTTCAGGTTTCCAATAAACCGCTCGCACTGGCCGATGAATTTTGTCTGTTGCTTAACATCTTTACATCAATTCTTATTCTGATGTCAGGTGTACGATGATTGGCGAAGAATTATATAGAACATGTACTTTCTTCTAACCAAACCCATCTTAATTTCGCCGAACATATCGTAGAAGTTTTCGAGTGGAGAATTAAAGTCAGATGAAGATAATCGTTTTTGTGAATAAAACATATAATCCTTTGTGGAAAAATCACAAGATTACTGGAGTCAGTCAGTTATTGAATTCGTTATTAAAGTTTAACTTCTTCTTCTGGTGCTGTCTTCTATCGAAGATCAGCGAGCATCTTGGCGAACAAACTGCGTTCTTACGTTAATCTGAGCAGTTGTACGCTGCTTTTTCCTGTCCGCGTCTTGATGTTGTCAAACCAAGATATTCATTTTCTTCTTCTAGTTCCTTTGCCATCAATTCTTCCTACCAAAATAGTTTGTAGAAGTTGGTATTTGCCATTTCTCATGATGAGGCCAAAATATGATGTTTTTCGTTTCTTGATTGTTTGTATGAGATCTTTGGATTCGCCAATGGATTTTAAGACATCTTCATTGGTAATTTTTTCTGTCCATGATATCTTTAGCATTCCTCTATATAGCCACATCTCAAAGGCTTAAATTTTCTTGATGGTTGTCGCCCTCATTGTCCATGTTTCAACTCCATAGAGCAGAATGGACCATACGTAACATCCAGCATTCTGCATCTAACTTCTATGTTTAGATCTTTATTGCAGAATAATTTTAGCTTCATTTTTGCATATTATGAAATGAATATTAACGAGGTTGACGTTATTTTGCCTGCGTTCTCGGTAATGATCTGCATTCATATTCTAAAATGTTTGCTGTCACTTCAAATCTGGTAAGAATCTTCTGAGATTAGATTCGTCGAACAAAATTCAATCCCGAATGTTGTTTCGAGTGCCTTTACCTTGTAGCGTAAGTATTTCTGAACTATAAATGTCAGTTCTCCGTAACATTGTACCTAAACAGGTACATTGTTTTCGAAAGAATCAACAGAAAAACAAAAACAAACAAAAAAAAAACACGTACCTTTCCAGAGCTGTGCTAATCTCTGAATTGCCAGTTGTTGTATTCAAGGGGAAATCCATTATTGTTGATGAGTCGAACGGTGGCTTTTGTGTACAGATGGCAAAGTTAATTCTTTCCTTTTATGCGATATTCCGCTGTGTAATGCAGAGAGTGACAGAGCCACAATACTGCGAGGATTGATCGTTCCGCTGTTTGCGGTTAATAAGAATTTACTTCGAATACGCTTACAATCGCGCAATCCCATCCCGCTTAGATTTCATTAACTCTGCTCTTGATGCATAATTAAACGAAGATTCGTTCAAGTGACCCACCTTTGTTTGGAAGGAACAATCTGTTATTTCGCTTTCGACAGTCAAGGCTTCTGGAGTCGAGAAAAAAGGATTCGTCTTTTTCTCTGAGGCAAACCATGAATCTTTTCGATTTTGCAGTCACTTCATCAGTGGTTTTCGTTGAAGAGGTCGATGGAGATTGGCGATAATATAATGGTTCTTCGTTTCAGAAGGTTTCAGAACTTCTATTCGACGAACTATGTCATTTGTTTATCCATGAATTATTATTTATTTATTTTATTTTTATTTTATTTTTTTGCGGTAAAGCGAAGTGACCCATTATTTCTTTTAGATGAATTTTCTGCACACGTTACATTATTGTAGGAAGTGCATGGGCACTGCGGAACTGCAGCACCCCCAATTTTTCTCGATATATAAATAAATAAATAAATAAATATATTTATTAATTTATTTTGCTTGTAATATTTAATTTTATCATCAACAATCCTATGCAATTCTCCAATTTTGTATAAAAAATAATAAAAATCCATCCTGTAGCACGCACTTAGGAGGGCGAAGGACGCTAGCAGCACTTTGTTTACCACAGTGTCATATTGCTACGCGCGCAAGCATATACACATCATAGTGAAATACGAGTTATTAGCGTAATGCGGCACTGTCCGTCGCGCAGTTCCACTGTTGTTTATATGCAGTTTGCGCCAGTAGTAGAGTGTTCGTAGTGCTTATCGTGTTTACTCCGTCTCTTTAAATATTTGGACATTACAATTAAAGACATAACATTTGTTATAGTTTTTATTTTAGAACATTATTGGGGGTTATGATAATGGGTTTTATTTTTAAGTAATTTTGAATTATACCAAACTGTATAATTTTATCAATAATAAACAATATTTTTTCATGAAACAAAGCAAGAAGAATATATTTTATTTTTAAGTAATTTTGAATTATACCAAACTCTATAATTTTATCGAATAATAAACAATTTTTTTTTTCACGTTAATTTTTTTTTAATTTTTACCATAATTTTGATATTTTATCCAAACACATATATACATGCTTTCAGTGTGTATGTATATTTCGAAAGTTGCAGTACCCCACGATTTCAAGCCATGAGCCGCTACTGCTCAAAACTGTTTGTTTCGGAAAACCAAAAAACAGCTTTTGCTCTATCAAACGTGTATCGTCAGCCATTACTGTTACAAAGAGAAGCACGCATGCGCATTAAATGAGCTGTATACGCCCTCTAGTAAAATTTTCGAAACTTTCAGTAGAGAATTCCGTGTAATGTTTTCTCAAAATTGGGAGAGCTATATGCTTTGAAGTAGCAAGGATATAATCTAATTAGAACAAGCATTTCTTAGATATTATATAAATGTAATACACGCCGTTAATTTCAGGTGATATCATGCATTTACTTTTATCTTTAATAATGGATGGGATAATTAGCGGAAATACTGAATGAATTAGCATTTCATCTTTTTATTCAGTGTTTTTCTTCGGCTTCGTTATTCAGCCTTAAAATATCTTCTGTCATTCCCTTTAAAGGTCTTACATTTTAATATGTTTTGACTAAAGAGAGAAAAAGTAATCACGTAATAAAAATTACCAGTTAAATGAATGGTAAGCTTAAAAGTCATTAATTCGACGTGCCACAACTATGGAAATGGCCATAGAATTTAGAAATATCTTTAAAAAACGCCTGCAAACAAAGCAATTTAAGTCAAAATTAATCCGAAAAGCAGCGAATATGCGAAATTTGAGGTGGACATCTCATATGCAGCTTTAGTTTGAGTTTAGGTTTATCAATCAATTAATCAACAAGTTAGGAAAAAGAATAAGAAAAAAAAAAACGGAGTCGAGGACTGGTCCATGAAACAGATCCATTGTACTGTTCAAAATATCGGCCTGTATGGTTGAGGGGTTAGTCTCCGCCTCTCCAGTCAACAGGCCGTGGGTTCAGTTCCTTTTTTAACATAGATGTTAGTGATTGTGTTTAGGTGGGAAATGAATTTCATTGTCCGGTGTGAGACCATCATCCTGCTTGCTGTAGATCTCAGATAGCTTGAAAAAGTCCCATCTTTTCGTATCTGTAGCGAGGTCTTCCGAAAATCTAACTCTTATCTCACGTGCTGTAAAAATGTACTACGGTTGTGTCTTTTGTGAGTGGGATTCACACGAAAGAGAAAACGGTTTCGTTTTTCATCACTTCAGTGCTTTCATCTGCTTCAAGTTCTCCATCTTATGATATGCTTTTAAGAATCCCCCCCCTCCGAGAATTCTGAATGCGATTTATAATTTGTACAAAGAGAACAGCAAAAGCAGTTTATGATTGCAGGACATCTTCCGAGACAAAGGAAAAGGTAAAATTTGATATTTGCTGCCTTTCGCGAGGCATAGCGGGGCGAGCGATGCTAGCCCCTTCTGCGGAATCTCATTAACACGACTGGCCAAGCTAGATTTCCTCAGAATGTGGATAATTAAGGTGTAATTTGGATAATTAAAGCTCTTCCACAAAACTGCATGGCGGGTGATAACTTTGAACGAAGAGAGGGCGGAAGATTTCATCTCGGAACTTTACCCTGCCGGCAGCGCATATCTGATCGTTTCACCAACTGGAAGAGAAATTGTGTTGTTGTTGTGTCCTTCCTTTAATAGCCTGCGGTACCTGATAGTCCATTCACAGAAGTTTCAGACCAGGTTGTTTGTATTTTTATTTCTTCTTCTAAAATCTGCTGAAAGACAAAGTCGATGTTTGTAAGTTCTTATTTTCAATGTTAAGAAGTGATACCTCAAGAAGATGAAGTTGAATGACTTAGGAGTATTTTCATTTGTTTTTTGTTGTCCGAATGAAAGGTATAAAGAATTAAACACTCACCACAAAGAGGTAGAACGCTTTTATTAACAGAACTGATGACGCATTCCAGAGAAATACAACGCCCTCTGTTGGCTACACAGAACACCATACGGGGACACACAGGCATGAAGAAGTATAAAGAGTACATAGAGTGGGTAAGTCTGACGTTTACAGTACCAGACTTGTGTGTGTGTGTGTGTGTGTGTGTGTGTGTGTGTGTGTGTGTGTGTGTGTGTGTGTGTGTGTGTGTGTGTGTGTGTGTGTGTGTGTGTGTGTGTGTGTGTGTGTGTGTGTGTGTGTGTGTGTGTGTGTTAGGTCTCGCTACTTGAGTATTCTTGAAGAGCATGTGCTCGCTGAGCTCGAAGTTAGAGAACAGACACTCTACAGGCCTAGGCAGATCAGTGACGAGTTCTCGTTTAGGGAGGGTCTACCAAACAGTGACGTCATGCTACACATAGCGAGCAGCAATGTACAAAGCACGTAGAGTGAGCTATATGAAAAACTAATGAACTGGCTAAAAGAGTAAAAGTGTAGAATAGGAAACCTTCTGTAGGCCTAAGAGATTCAATCAGGAACTTGGTGGAACAGCAAGACCTTTAGTAACTACGCTGGTGATGACAGTCTAAAGTTCTAGATTTCACCTTCCGTATGGGAGTGTGTGTGTGTGTGTTTGTATGTGTGTGACATCCGATCAATTCTTAAAAACTATTCATTTTATAGTTCCATTAGCTCAGCAACTTTTTATAAACGTATGTACAAAGTATTTTTCTAATTATACATGTACATATATATATATATGCATATATATATATATATATATATATATATCCCAAGTCTCTTACTCGTTAGAAAAGACTTCCAATGGAGTGAACTGAAGGTCTGTTTTCGTGCAGCGTATCGTCCCTCTTCCTCAGGTGGGCCGGAAAATCGTGATCCGACTGGATTGAGTCTCTAGAATCGGATGACACACGTCCCACATCACCAAACACTTTGGCGCTGTGTTCAATTGCCTTGGCTCGGAGAGTGGCGATGCTGTTTGACCTCAACTCCTCCTTCCTGGACGCTGGAGAGGTGGCGCTGCTGTCTGCCGAGGTGGAACTGTGCACGGGAGAGCTTGGCTGGGTCTGGGGTTTCGCTTTGAGCTGGGGTAGGTCTCGACTTGCCGAGAAATGGTGCTCCGGATCCTGCTGCTGCTCCAGTTGTTGCTCCGAGATGTCCCCGTCCTTCAGCTTTTCTGCGGCCTCCAAAGACTTCCGGTGCATCCCTGTTGGGCGACAGACGTCATTGTTACCTTCCGGTCTCCAGGGGTGGTCTCTGAGGAGATAAGGAGGGTACTTTGTGTCCTATCAACTAGTGGCTTATCTCACAATACATCGTGTTTTTGGGGAAGCTAATGCAGCCAAAATGGCCGCCACCTATTTTAGCCTAATGTGGGATAAACAGTGTTTGTTGTGTATGAGTGTGTGTGGGGATGTGTTTTCTTTATGCGCTCTTTAAAGAACAATTAAAAATCAATATTTAAAGTCCTTAGATTAGCTCATTAATGTAAATACTTCTGACTCATTAATGTAAATACATTTCAAAAGCAAGCACATTCTTAAAACTGTCATGTCGGGAAAGATGACTTGCTTTACAAGAAACTAATTTACAATAATTGCGAAAGTGGAAAATATAAACCTCCATCTCTTCCCTAATAACTTACTGAAGCATTTTTCACAATATGACAGCTTTTTTTTTTTTTTAAATCAACTAGAAAGAAACATAATAGCATTTTGTGTAAGTGAATGATAGAAACAGTGCGTGCAAGAATCGTGCTTACCTGGATATTGGATGAGTTCAAAAAATGAAATGAAACCCAAGGAAGAAATTGGAGTAATGTTTCCGATGATGCATACAACATATTCTCTCGCATAAGTTGTGTGCATATAAGAAATATACAGAACACATCTTATACATCTGTTGGCAATAATGGCTTTTACTGCTGAATTGGTTCCAGACTGAGATAGCAGGGTTTTTAATCCTGCATTTAAACAGAATGTGCCGACTTCATAGCCTTGGTTGCTCCAGTCCAAATTCCAACACAACGACAAAATACTCAGTTTGGACAAGTCTATGTTGGTGTCTCGAACTAGTGCTTTTTCTAGCGTATGTGAGTGAACACACACACACACACACACACACACACACACACACACACACACACACACACACACACACACACACACACACACACACACACACACACACACACACACACACACAATGCTTTTCAAATCGCAGGTCTCGAGTAAAACAAGTGCTGGAGATATGACACATGTGACATGACACATTTGTGTCATGTCGCTTAAAGGGTAAGTTTTCAGGAATTCGTCTGCGAAGAAGTTTCCGCAGATCGTAGCACAGTTACAGTCTAAAGATCACTGATGGGTTGCTCATAAAGAAATCAATGAAAATTCTCTTGCACGAAACGGCCCACGCCAGACTTAATTCCTGGGAGTGGAGAGAAGCTTGATGCACCCGCCATGAGCCTTCCAATAATTCTGAGAACTAATGCGCCACTCCAAATGGAACTATCTCCACCAACATTTAGTATTTCCAGTCAGCCGTGTTTGGTATTTTAGTACTGATGTCTTGTGGCAGCAACTGGTGTTACTCTATAGTGTTCTTTTTTTGAATGGGAAAAGGTGTATATGTGGACAGCATATCCTTTCAGATCTTTTTTTTTGGGGGGGATAGGGGTTTAACTTTTCAGCATGAATGTCTACTGCTTTGTCTTTTCTAAGTACTTCGCTCTTCCACTATTGTATGCATCTATGATCTCAATGTTCTTAATTTTGTGGAAGAGTCGCTTGATGGTAAACTTGTCTGAATTCTTTTCAATACCACATTTCTCCTTGATTTATTTATTATTATTAGTTTTTTTTTCAGTGAAGTGATTTCCTAATTTCTCTTTGCAATGCAACTTCCAAAAATGAATCCACTTTGCTAGGGGAGAAATACGTGTGCCGCTCACATATTATAGCGAGAGGGAAATATTCATTGCAGTTAAGGAAGAGAGTTGAGTTTCTTTTTTGAAGGTACTTTGAAAAATTATCCGTGAAGTCCCAATAAACAAAACAGACCTTAGATGTATACAGTTATAAGGGCAATGCAATGGCAACCAAACTCTCAACAGTGTCATTGAAGTAATTCTTCCTTAATTATATTTGGTTTATTTCCTCGAAAGAGTTAATATGCAAGATGGAAAGGTAAGTACATGAATTTCTTCCAGTTCTACTGGAGTCGAATTCCAAAAAAAAAAACTTCGGCATCATTTTGTCTCATTCATCTGTATTTTTTTTTTTTTTTTGGTTTTTTTTCATCCTTCGCGAAAACTTCCAGTTATAATCATCAGGGCAAACGACAGCATATTTCCTGGTGGTGTTCTGCGAAATCTTGCGCTGTCATTGCGGGGCAGAAAAGCTGGACGAAGTTTGTCTTGAAGCATAAATAAGCTCAGAAACCAACCACTCCTGATTTTTGACACTAATAACACATTCGATGTCTTGTGCAGAGTCTGTTGCATTCAGTATAATAATTATCCGAAGGCCACCTTCAAAAGCGCAGTTCTCCCTGATATTCTTTCCCCTTTTCTGATTAATAAACATGCCCTACATGGCTCCTTCAGCTAAATTGACTGAGTTAAAGGAATACTCATAGAGCTTATTCTAGTGATCACAGTCGAAAGCGGCATTTACTTTCTCTGAAAATTTAAGCCATGTGGGTCAGAGATCAAAGCACGGAGAGAGAGGAAATCCTGATGTGGATCAAAAGAATACGGTGCATCCTATCGAGCCATAATATCTGATTTTTAGAGATATCAATGACTAGAATTTCTTTCTTGCTTCTGGACCTTCTCTAATTTCTCTTAGTTTATAAACAAGAAATCAGCCTGCCGCTTCGGTTCGTAGATGTGCGCAGTTTGTCTCCTTCCACAAGGAACTCCGAAAGTGGTCGCTGCTTCTCGGACAGAACTGGATGCCACACAACAGGTCAAGCGAAGAGGCATCGGTCATTTCGCTGATGAATGATGCGAGACGGACAGCCCATACACGCAGGATGATGAAGAACTCGTGTCAACAGTCATCTTGCAGCGCGCGAGACAAAACGTCACCTCTTCGCTGGCGTGGAACATCTGTCTCCAGGAACACCGCTCATTTACCAAATGAGAGCGTACGTGATCAAGGTACGGCGGGGTTGGGGTCTCCGGGGACCAGTTCGAATAAACTATAGCGGCCACGAATCCCTCATCGAGTGCGTGCGTAACTCCAGGGGCCACTGCATGTGGATACAGTGTTTCTAATTAAGTCTGATTAATAATGGAGGAATCATACATTACCTAATTAAACAACACCCTAATGAGAGGGATTTGCTACTGACAGATCCTGATAGCAATCAGAACGACTTATTCCTCGTTGTTGTCATCTCCCAGAAGTTGCTAACACGAACAGCCTCTGGAAAACTCGTATACACGACCGCTGTTCATCTAAAAACCACCATGCGAAGATCAATCGGCAGAATAGCGATGTCATTAACAATGGAAGCGGGATACTGTGAGGACACGTGTTTATCAGAGCTCGGCTGATGTCGTATTGCGCAGGGAAAGCGTGAAGCCAATGGAGAAACTGCAACAGCAGGAGGAGAACAGAAAAGAATGCGAGCGACATGTTTAGGAGGAAATAGGACGTCATTCGGGGACAAATCCACTTGAAAAATATTTTAGTAATTCTCGTTTTTGAAAATTCCCTTTTCTTATCTTGTTGCCTTGAAACTTTATGACTCTTTTCATATCTGGACGAAATAAAATACCAGAGAAAGCTTTTTGCAGAATGAGAGTCTACTTTGTAAAATTTATGAACGCTATTAGATCATGTACCTTGTAAACACTTTTAATTTTTAAAGCATATAAATTAAGAATGTGTATTCAGGAAGATTCAAGCAGGAATATTAAGCTGCAAATTTAGGATCTCTTTGTGTATCCATTTTCTTTCTTTTTTTTTTTTTTTTTTTGAATCTAAGATCACGTAAGATGAACTGATTTCAGCGGCAACCAATACTTTTGATCTTCAATGAAATATATTGAAACTTTTCCGTTTCTGTCTTCGATCTTAAATTTTGACGCACAGGATGAGATTCGCTTTTTGTGATGTGCTCTTACATCGTTTTCAAATTCATCAAATTAAAAACTTCTTTTTTTTGACAACATTTATGGAAATCTGACTTCCACATCTCGAAACAAAGCCTGACAGGGCTTTGTTTCGAGATGTGGAAGTCAGGGATGTTCTCACAGAGACAGAACATCCCTGAATTATTCCGTACTTGGTTTCTCGGGATCTTGGTTATAATACTTGGTCAATCGCACGTGGCCAAAAATTTTACATCGTCCTTGTGTTTGCCAGACTTTTTTTTTTTGTTGTTGTTGTTCAAACTTCTGTTGAAAAAAATAAATAATGAAAACGAGCCTTTTGATAGGTCGTCATATTATGTAAATATTTCAATACTTTATTTAAATAAAGATGAAATTTTTAGCAATCTGCTGTTTTTTTTTCAAAAGCGTCACCTGCACCATACCAGTTTCTAAGTCTTGCAGCTAAAGAATTTCTAAGCAGTGATGTGTGTGTGTGTGTGTGTGTGTGTGTGTGTGTGTGTGTGTGTGTGTGTGTGTGTGTGTGTGTGTGTGTGTGTGTGTGTGTGTGTGTCTTTTTAATTTTATCTTAAAAATGTGTTCTGTACTACTCAAAGGGATTTGCTTTTCTATTGGATAGCCTCTCCATCCCAAGAAAACTTTCACTGATGTTGTTTGTCTTTTCAATTTAAACAGAAACAAAATATCCTCGAACTTTTATCTTTACGAGGAATCCTTATATGGACTTTTTCAATTGAAGACGAGTTAGTCGATCTCATACGGAGGTAGCACGGTTTTTTTTCTCCCGGAATCTCGGGTTTTTCATCCTACATACAAACAAATCGGCCCTTCAGAACACACGCAATTTACAGACAAAAAATACTAGCTGTGGTGGTGGGCGGTGAATGCCATTGATGGAGATGATTGGTAGTAGACGTTCGGTGTAGTGGTGGAGACGGTTGTATAGTAGGTGTCCTCCCGCGATGAGTCTTCGGACTCCTTGGAGGTGTCACGAATAATAATAATAATAATAATAACTTTGGATGTGGGTGGGATTCTTCTCACCTGAGGCAAACTTAACCTAAAAAGGGGGGCATTTTCAAATGCGTGCAGTGGAAGGAAACGTGGGAAGGTAGCAGTTTCAGACAAACAAGGAATACAGAGAACGATGTGGCAGTCAGAGGGAAAGAAAAAAGTTCTGTTTGGTAGAGAATATCAAAGCTGAGAAGTAGTGGTAACGCTTTCAACCAAACAGGGAAGTCTTTGGGATTATTGGTTTTTTGGAACTGTTAGTTTGTTGTTTTTTTCCTTCTTACGGGTTTCTATGCCACCAGAGTGCGGTCAATAGGTCTCTGTTGATTGCCCAAAACACAAATCCCGGTACCGAAGCCAAGAACATTTCCGGGTATTTTGCAAACGAAGTTGAGTTAACTTCGCTTATGACGAAATGGATGGATTTACTAGTCCCTGAAAGAAATCTGGCGGTGCATCGTGATGACCTCAGGCGCTTCTCTTAACAATCCACCCTCTGATCTTCCCTTTCAGTCGTTTCCGGTGACTTTGTAGGCATTGCCCACAAAGTATTCCTGGTGAGAGCTTTACAGGGTAGTTCACCAATTGCTTTCCCCAACCCTCAAATTTTATCCGGGCTCAGGATGGCTGAGACATATTCATGACTGAAATCCATGTGTGTGTGTGTGTGTGTTCATGGGGCCGGTTTACCTGTTCTGGGGGACGAAAAACCCGAGTTTCCGGGTGGAAAAAACCCTATGAGACCGCCTAACTCACTCTTAGTCGAAAGAGACCAAATAAATGTTCCTCACGTCATTGACGTGAATCAAATCCAGGTCTCTTAACAATCCAAACGGCCACAATCTCATATTTTAGTTGCTATCTTTTCTGGTGGGAAAAAGGTGTTGCTTGATCTTTTCATCTTCAATTTTTTGGTAATTCTCAATGGTTTTCCCCCACAGTGAAATTCATGTCAATTCTATCTTTTTTTTTTTAACGTTATTTACTTTCATCTCTTTCGTGATTTCCTTTCGTGGGATGTGTCTGTCCAAGAGTTTTGCATTGAAGCGTTTTCTTTCGCACTTGGGAAGCAACTAAAGCCATGAGGCGAGTATTTCTTTATATCTGTTAATGAGGATATTCTTCTACTTTGCGGGATGTAAAACCTGAGTTGCCAGAAAGAAGAATCCTCTACCACCTCCGTACGCGGCTTGGTAACCCACCTTCAGCTGAAATAGCCTTTTTAAATGTAGTTTTAATTGTTCAGAAACTGAAAATGTATAATGGTTTTTTTGCTTTTGAACCCCCCCCCCCGTTATATTATTGCTTGCTACTACCCCTCCCCCTGAATGGATACTGAAACACTCATAAAACAGATCCTCAGAATTCAGCTGAATTGATTTTCTTGTCACAATCCGCGCTACACTTCCTGCACTACACACGCGCGCGCATTTATCGCTTTATGAGATGAGCGATTCGAGCCTCCCCTTGTCATTCGTCGGTCTTTCAGCATAAAACTAACAGCGCTGATAAACCCACACGTGTAAAACTTGCCGTCACCAGAATCTGTGTAGTCCACAAACTAACAACGCCGCTCAAATGTTCAAACACACCTCGAGTCAATCGACAAAATCGATGCGTCACCGCAGCGATTTTGTCGTGGACATATCGATGGAAACTTTCAAACGCACCACTTCTCTCCCCGCTTCTGTTCGGGACAATTCATCTCTACACAAGCTAGAAAAGAGGAACGAATATCAACCCAGATTACGCAGTTGAAGCAAATTTAGCAACCCTTTCATTATCGCTGTTATCAGAAGTGGGAGGCGGCGGCATTGCACTAAAGCGACATATCCCCTTCGCAACATCGCATTGGGTTAGAGCAGTATTATAGCATGTTTTCCTAACTTGCTATAACCAGACCAAAAAAAAAACAGCGGTTTGGAATATTTTCATCTTTTCGGTGTTAATATCTTGCACTCAT
The DNA here is from genome assembly GCF_054136105.1 of Typopeltis vanoorti. NCBI lineage: Eukaryota > Metazoa > Arthropoda > Arachnida > Uropygi > Thelyphonidae > Typopeltis > Typopeltis vanoorti. Next base: position 7,112,621 of record NC_143558.1, read on the forward strand.
AAAACGCACTTGCAGGCCTATTTATCGTGTACATAAAACAAGATTCTTTTTCTTTTTCTTTTTTTTAATGGACCGCCAAAATTTGGATCCGTGGCTTGTCCCGCTGATTACCTCAGTTTATATTCAGCAGTGAACACTTTGTTTTAATGAAAAAATAATTTTTTCCCCCTTAGCAATTGAAATACTCCATTGCGTGTAGTTCCCCGTTGCATAGTTTACAGCTGTGCGTCTCTTTTACTTCTTCAAGGAATTCAGAACCGATCTCTTTTGCCCTAAATGAATGACTGAAACAATATGCTTTCCTCTCTCTCCCTACTTTTCCAAATCACGTTGGTCTCATGATTTGGGAAAGTATTTAGTTATCTGTTGACGAGATAACTAAAAAGCCTAAAATGTCCGAAAAAACTAGAACAATTTTGACACTGAAAACCTCGAGTGGTAAAACTGTAGCCAAATTATTTGATAATATATTTTTTAATTCCTGTGTTCAAACTAATTTCTTTATTTTTACAATTCAAAAACGTGAGTTGTCCCTTTTAAAAATCACAAGAGTCTGTTCGTTGCTTCAACTGATCTAATTTCATTGATTCATTCATAATTCATTCTAACTTGTTCTTAATTTCGATTAATTATGATACCGAACGAACGAACGTAAAATATTAGAAATTTAGGGAAAAAACTTAAACACATTTAAGTTTTTTCCCTAAATTTCTTTTTTTTATAAAGTAATGAAATAAAGAGCCAAAAAGGCTTCGGCGATGTTAAAATTATTTAAATTATAACAATTTAAATAATAACAATTTAAATAATTTTAACATCGCCGAAGTGACGCCTTCTGGCTCTTTATTTCATTAATTTACCTGTGCACCTTTTCGACAACTCGTACTGTAAAGTATTAAAGCTATTATCACTATAATCTTGGTATTATTTGGTCTACCTACTCACTGACGAGACCCCAATGAGGGTGGAAACCGGTGCGGGGCGGATCTGGCTTTGAGAGGCTCCGCTTGGAGGTAGGTTTTTGCCCGTCTCTGAGTGGGGTCACCGCTGAGGTTATGGCTCTGCTTGGTGGTGGGGTGAGCCTGCCACTGGGTAGAGCCAATGCTGAGAAGTTCTTCTCGGTGACGGGGTGAGCTTGTCACTGAGTGGAACAACGCTGAGTTGGGCGATCTTTCGGGATCGTCTTATTTTTAGAGCCCTCTTCACCTGTAAAAAAGGTTGAAACCGGTCTGGGCAGTGACCTATCTCCCTTAATGTAAAACAACATACATCTCCTAGGGGATGAGTTTTACATTAGGACAAATACTAAGAATAGCGATCCTAGCCTTATCCACCTTTACAACGAGTTGCCCGGTATTGTACCACCCAGGTGTTTGCTCACGCTTGGACTCGCCGAACTTTTATAGTTTGCTATGTTCGGCATAAAACTCTTTGATTTCTATCTTAGAGTTTTCTTATTCGACTTTGAAATAATGTGGGATTAAATATCTCCTTAATTTAAATATTTATAAAGGGTCGCAAATTAATACTTGACAAGAAATTAAATTCTTCTCTCAATCCTTTATCCAAATGTGAGCAAGCAAAAGATTTGGCATTAAAGCATCTTCACGACTAGTCGATTTGTATACGACTTCACATCATATAGCTGTAGTATCCCACAGTGCACATCCCACTTCCTTTCGGATGTATACATTGCTATGCATTATGGGGAGAGAGAGAGAGAAGACTCCACTAATGAATAAAGATAAACCGGTCTGGGTAGTGATTCGTCCCTTGATGCCTTGCAAGAGACACGTCCGAAAGGAAGTCTAATGTGCATTATGGGATACTGAGGCAATTCGATGTGAAGTGAACAGTGTTTGTACACAAGCGGCATGGTTGTGAAGAAGCTTCACGTGCAAATTTTTGTTTACTCATGCTCGGGTAAAGTAGTAAAAGAAAAGTGTAATTTCACGTCAAGTATTACTTACTAAGAATTTTCTATGTTGAAATCGTACTTTTCATGTGGAAGACATTTTGATTTCATACTTGAATTTTTGTACCTTTTTAATATTTTTAAGAACTGTAAGGCAGAATAGGAAATAAGATTAAGCAGATCGATAATAGCACAAAAATCATCCTGATTTTCGCTCTCTCTCTCTCGCGTAGACCTGCACTTTTTACTGTGTGGGCATTCGAAACCGAAATCACTACTGAGCAGGGTGGTTACTCCTTATTCCGGGAGTGTCTTATGTCTTTAGAAGTGTATATGTTCACGGGGACGGTTTGCCTGTTCTGAGGGACGAAAAACCCGAGATTCCGGGTGAAAAAACCTCCCACCTCCGTATGAGACCGGCTAACTCACCTTTCGTCGAAAGAGACCAGATAAAGGTTCCACGTCATGGACGGGCTCGAACCCATGGCTTCGTCTATACCGACTGAGCTACGGAGGCTCATAGCCCCCCAAAAAATATAATATTATGATGATATGAGACCGATATGATGGGATGTAAATAAGGTCGAGGTTTCCATGTTTGATTATGTTACATGCGAAAAATGGTATTAGGGCATTTCGTGTTGATTGCATCGCGGCAAAACCAACGTGAAGCCTAACACTCCTTATTCATGTTGAGCTGGATCGTTTCCATAGAAACGATCCAGTTGAGCGAGTGATAAAGCGTGCGATCCAGATAAAAATGACGTCATCATATTCACACTTGCCTTGCGTATTTTTAATTTTTTTAAACATTTAGTCTTCATTATTATACTTTTTTTTATCTTAAATTTTTCTGTAAATTTTTTTTAATTCAAAATTTTATAAAATCAGCTGCCTTCCAAAGCAGAACGAAAGATGACATTTCAGTAACTATGTTAAGGTTTAATTAAAATTTTTATTTTTTATGGCTCTTTAGACTGTCTTTATTTCTGAATTTCCACGCGCGTGTTCTGTTCTGCTATCCCAACGAATCCTTATTTAGAACAGTTGAACGAGTCACCCAAACTGGGCCTTTCAAAGATCTCGAGTTCCTCGACTTATGTCGAGGAACTCGAGATTCATTGGATATAATATGCAACGAATGCAATCTGAGTGATCACGACGAAGTACCGGAAAATTTAATTTTGTCCACACTGGAGAGCTTGATGCGATGTACTTTAGGTGGAAAGGCTCGAGTTCGAATTCCATCTAGGAAGTGAAGATGTTTTATAGGGTCTCTCTCTCTCTCTGTCCTCGCTGGTCTCATACAGAAGACAGCCATAGTTGCTTCCGAATGATAATTTCAAGCAGCCACCATCTCTGTGTATTCAGCTTATGGAGCACACGTTTTTTCGATGAGAATGCCAATCAATTTCCTCCTAATCTCTTGAACTTTCTTAACTGAACGCATGCTTATTCTCACCACGTCAGGTAAGTTGACAGGAGTTTGCGCACAAACGTGGATTATGCGTGTTTCTTCAATAGTCACAGAAGTATTTGTGTATGTGTGTGTGGGAAAAGTTAGAAGACGGATGTATGCTGAAGAGACAGGTTTTGGAAAGAGCATTTCAGCTCATTGATGAGGGATTTAAGTTTGGGGATCATGCTGGTAATGTAACTAGTAAATATTGGCAGATGGTAGCTTTAATTAAAACAAAAAAAACTTCAATTGTAGAAGAAAGAAATTTCTAAAACTGTGTTGTACAAGTTGTCTCTGGTAAGACCGATATCTAATTGCGAATTATTTCACGACTGTTATGAGAATCGGGCGATTAATATAATTCATTGATGTATCTACAAGAGATGGAAAGAAGATTCATTTGAAGTAGTTTGCTTGAGTTCTTCAGGATTGAAAATATCAGAATTGGATTTCAGCGGAAGGTTATAGAAACACGAAGCTTAAGAAAGAATGAGATAATTGGTATGGCTGGGAGGTGGGTCACCTGCCCTAATTGATTTAGTAATGCTGGACGAGCAGACCTGAAACACGTTCGGTTGCGTATACTTTAAAGGCATAAAGTAGGAATTTGGATAACTTAAGGAATTCGTGTCGATGCTACTGTAAATCGACTTAAGTCTCCTGGTGGAAGATCGATGATTACAAGAATCGCAACATGCCTAGGAAGAGAGTAATATTTCTGTGGTTTCCGCTCAACCGCTGAACACCCTTTCAGAAACCCTAAGATCTCGTGTGGGAAACGATTCCGTTTTAGTGAGCAGCGAGAAAGGCAAGCATTTGCAGTCCAGAACGACTGGACCAGGCAGAAAATTCATTTGATTCTTGTGCCAATCAAGTTTTCGTAAATATTTTCCTGGGAATTTTACAAACAACCATCTGATGCGACAGAAAACAAAAGGTTTACTATGTGAACAGAAATAAACTCGTTTTAATACAAATAACAGCTCTTTTACTGCAGTTTGGATCAGATCAGGGCCTTCCTTGTTTCAGTCAACAAATACTTCTCAATGGTGTACGAAACTGCATTGGACCGAGGCAACGGGTTGTTTGGTTCGTTGTTTTGGATTCACGACCCAACGTTACAAGGTCAGTGGTGTATTTTGTCTGTAAATTTCTGTGTTCTTCTGACAGGTTTCCGTCAGAAGAGCCAGTCTCGTTCGGTCCACTACCGAACGAGACTGGCTAACTCGCCTTCAGCTGAAAATCTCCGATGAATTGTCTCCACCTCCTAGATAGGATTCAAACGCAAGTCTCTCCAACCAAATAGCATCGTCAAGACCGACAGAAGTACAAGGTACTCGGACAATCGGGCCGATTAACGTGAACTAATGTGCACTCCTGGTTATATGTAGAAATGTTCTCTGAATGAAGTTCATCCTAACCTTGCTCTAATTGGACAGCGTGGCATTTAAGGACAAATCATAGTTTATTTTATTCGTGTGGGTCCCCTCCCCCTGGTTCCTCGACCGCCCCTTAGGACTGGTTGAGCCCTCCCAATGAAGGATTAAATATGTATTTTTGACCTGTGTGTTCACGGGACCGGTTTGCCTGTCCCGTGAACACACAGAAAGTTCAAAAGATCAGGAGGGAATTTATTGGCATTCTCGTCGGAAAAACGTGTGCTCCATAAGCTGAATACGCAGAGATGGCGGCTGCGTCAAATTATCATTCGGAAGCAACTATGGCTGTCTTCTGTATGAGACCAACGAGGACAGAGAGAGAGAGAGAGAGAGACCTTAAAAAAACCCAGATAAACTGGGAAGAAAAACTCTGCAATCCACGCCCAAGACCGGCTAACTTGGCTATGGTTGAGGAAGATCCTTAAGTTCCTCACGTGTCACCGACGAGAATCAAACCTAGGACATTCCTTCCCCAGGCATATGGTTGCCACTAGGCTAACCGCGCGGACACAAACCATAATAATCTGGGGCGAGTGAAGAACTTCACTCGCCCCAGATTATTACCCATTTCACTGCTGATTTAATATTTTTAACAATTTTAGCGAATACAACTGCAACATTTTTTTTTAAATCTAAGCCTTTAGTAATTGGCTAATTTTCGCGATTCAAAATCTCCTCCAGTTATACCGAGATTATACTGCCCTCTCACAAGAACAGAGGCCAATGGAAGACTAAAAATAAACCATACGCCACTAACTAAACAAAGAAGTGGTCGTGCTAATTGTCAAAAACTAATAAATTTCTTTGAGATTATCATCAGAAGTAAGAAACTATTTCTATTAATATACAATTGGTTGCAATCTATTCAGGGATGATAATGAAGAACTAAAAGGAAATAACTTGGAGACAGCGTCGGTGAAAATCATTTGAACGGCTCAAATAACTGTTCAGATGTTTTCTTTTCGGTTTTTGCCAAAGTTATTTCCCACGTCTAAATGCAGTCCTTACCTAGTAGCCAGGGAGCGCAGGAGCCCACGTCTCCTTCTTTGGCACTCTTCAAGATGCTGTCCGGTAAAGGTAGCGAATGGCGGACCATTGCTCCGTAGAGGCCGTATTCCGCCATGATGGTACTTTTGCCCCAGCATTTTTCCGTCTTCCGCCACTTTGCCCTACGATTTTGAAACCAGACCTGCAAATAGAGGAAGGCAATACATGAAATAAGCACGCACGGCAGATAAATGGATGTTACAGTTATACATGGCGTGTCCTTGGAAACAGAATCTCAGCAAGGAAAGCATTAAGAAGTCCGATCCCAATACTCTGTAACCCAAAGTGGACGCGTTCTCGGGAATTAATAATAATTCGATGAGAGTAACCTGTGTTCCGAAAAACAAACTCGTATTTCGTGTCTGTTCCTTAAGTTCTCCTATTCCACTGATGCTTATTAGTTGGAAATCAGCCGCATTCAAAGCGATGGATGTGACTGATTCCCAACGTAAAAATTCCAAATCCATTTCACTGTAAATTCCCGTATTTGGATTATCGCAATAATTCTTTGGTAATTTTTACTTCATTACGGTTAATCAACAGCTTCAATTTTGTGCATGGTTACCCAATAATCATCTTCATAAGAATCCCGTGGACTTAACACTTCAGCTATGGGCTTCCGCAGAGGGGGGGGGGGGATAATCGAGGCAATCGTTCCTCCCCTGGGATCTATTTGTGAAAAAAAATCCCCAAAAATTAAACGATTAAATAAAAATTTATTATGTAGTTATTTTCCCCCGCCCTGGAAAATTTTCCGCGGACGCCCATGACCTCAGCGCTAATCCAACATCCAAACAGCGCAATTTTTATTAATTCTTATTCAGTTCTCATCTCCATCCTCTCTTCATAGGATGGAAGTATCGTTATTATACGAGTATCTACACAGTTCAAGACTGCGCGAATACCTCTTAAGACTATTTTAACGTACTTAATCATGAAGATTGAGAAAATTTCCTTGTGCAATTTCAATGCAGATAGAGGGATGATGACGGTCGTAATCATAATTTCAAAGTTTTATGTTTCAATAAACTAAATGAATGTTTCGGTAAAACATCGATTTTAGAATGAAATCACTCCTTTCTGGTTAGGGTGGTTCTTTTAAAGGAAAAACAACGAATTTCTACCAAACGGGAGAGAGAAATCACGAACATAATCGCATCCTCGTCATAAACGTGACAATATTTTGTGAATTAATTTTTAATGTATTAGCGTAACTGTTAATTACAGGGTATATTCGATTAATTCGCATCTCGCAAGTTCTGCCTTTGCCAGAAGTCACAGAGCTTTTGCTATAATTCAAAGGTGCTTCGCTTGAATGCATTTACAGAAGCGTGATGTGCTGCAGTTTGTTTGAAAAGCGTCGGAAATTAATGAAAATGATGGAGTTGTAGTAGATGGTTTCGTATAGTTCAGGAGCGTCTATTTATTTTACATAGAATTCGAGAACGAGTACGCAGTTGGCACCGAGTTGCGAATCAGTTTAATGTACCTGTCATTACAGTCACCCCTGACCCCTTCCCCCCCCCCCCACACACTTGACAAAAAGTGTTCCTAATTTCCTCCTTAAATTTTCATTATTTTGCGCGTAATAACAAAGATATCAAAGTAATTAATATCTGCGTTTTTGTGTCGAAATCGCAGTTTCGGCGAACCCTCCAGAGTCGCCGTCGAAAGTGGTGCTCGGGCTGAAAGTGCGCTCTTTAATTTCGGACAAAGGAAACGCATATTTCATTGTTGTGCGGCGCGTTTTCGAGCAAAAAGTGAAAATATGGCTGTGTGTAGTGATGTGGCTCGCTCTCCAGATGCAAGTTCCCTACCAAGAGCACACGCACATGTTCCGTTCGGCCCAGTTGGGACCGGGGAAGTCCACAAACCGTGAATCCATTACATTTATTAGTTTTATCCAGCCAATCGCAGCCGTGCTGTTTTGTGCTTCAATCAGAGTGAGATATCCCACGAGCTACACTGTCAGGCCAGTACGAAACGGCATCGCACTTAGTAAACTCAGACAGAACTCCTTCATTTCTAGCTCGCAGTAATTCCCCACTCGCTCTCTGCTGGGATGGAGTTCTCGAGCCTGCAGCGTTACCAAACAATTACTGGGGGTGAGCGGCTAGGCACGCGCGGTTGTCTTGGTAACGTCGTCTGCTAGCTGGCGTGTTGTTTCTGGTGGCTCTGAACTGACTCGGTCGAGGCATTCGGCTGATCGCCAGGTCTACAATGTATTTGTCACTCACGTGCACATCGCCCAATTAAAAAGCTTCGAGCAGTGTGGCAAAGGCAAGCTGTAATACGATAGACAATAAATCAGAGAGGCAAAGGCAAGGACTTCTCCCCGGTAAACACGCAAAAACTGCTTCATCTTATGGAATTATAGGTGCTGATGTCTGGAAAAGCGCTGAGACTGTGTATCTCGGCTTTCCATTGCACACACCGTGCGCGTACGCACGCACGCACGCACGCACAACCGGTAGAGGGAGGTTTTAAATGACCGTCGCCAGAGAAAGTGGTTCAGCGAAAACAAGCCCTCCAGCTAGAAAATAACAAGGGAGAAGGGATGCTGAGAGGAGAGCGAACGAGTAGGACGGCTTTAATTAAGGGCCTCCACCAAGTCTCCGCATCGTCTCTCTCTCTCTCTAAATAGTTTAAAGCTCTCGTGCCTTGTAATTAACCGACGCTAGTGAAAGGAAAGAGGATGTATTCACAGGAAGCTCGGCTCGCCGAGAGAGCGGCCGAGAATTTGATGAAATGTGAATAAAATAGGCCTAAAAAGCAATTACGAGCAAATTAGAGAGTGCAGCGGACCGTTTAATTTCGTGGATATCCACTTGAAGGGGGGGCCTTTGACGTTATGGGGCAAATTAAAACATTCCGGGTAAACAATTTTCTAAGGCGCGCGCCAATCTTCAACACTACTCACCAGGTGGAGATGTATAGTGTCCCATTTCATCCTTCTGATCTTGGAGGTCACAACGGACGCAATCTGTGTGCGTGTGTGTGTGGTCTCCGCTTTTCGCAGAGTTGTGTGTGTGAGTGTTTACAACAATGCCCGTTTGCAGCGCAAGAGGGTTCGCTTTCGACGCGTGATCCAGGCCCTTCAAGACTTCACCTTCATTACTACGCACTCCTTTAATATCGTCGCAAGAATTAGTGGCCTTTTTCTCGGGTCGCTGGGACACTAAAATTGGGAGAATAACGTCGAGAGAGAGAGCCAATGCAGCTTCTGTGTTTTTGAAACTGCACCTCCATGAGTGAAGATGAATAAATGTCAACCAAGCAGACGTGAAGAGTGCGCAGTAAAGCAAACGACACTCCCACGCAATTTCTGCTTTGGAGAAGATCTTCCCACTGTAAGGCTTTTAACAATAAAACGATCGAACATTGCAATAAGCTTTCACTGGGAAAATATCCCCACATTATCGAGAAATATGACGAACAACACCTTCTCTGATGACCTCCCCTCTAACAGGAATTCAAAATAAAGCCAACACGAATAATCAACGCTTTCTAAAACTCGATAGAAACATGACCCGCTCTCTTCTGTGAGGATCATTTAAAGCCTTTACCGAATCTCTTGAAATGCTATTTAATCGATCTTTTTATGTTATTTTTAATGTATCAGTTCGTTAGAATTGATTACTGCCTTCATTATTAATAAGCATAATAAATTTTTAAAAAAATCTGATTTGTCGGAGGGAGAATAGACTAACAATATATTAGCTGTACCTCACACGATTACAATTAAGATAAAGTTACAGCGAGAAGCTTTTTTTTTTATCTTTTCCAGGTTGAAGTAAATGGTAACTCCGAATATGAAAAAAATTTAATGTAAAAAAAAAAACTACACTTCAAAAGTATTCATTTTGCAAAAAGCTTCGTGGGGATTTTCATTTCAAGAGAGAAAATACGGCTGCGACGACTATATTCCCCTCTTAAATATAAAACGTTACGTGCGATCATGTGTGTGTGTGTGTGAGAGAGCCAATAAGTGGCATCCAGGCAAACACTAGTAAAAATTCAGACCGCATTTCGGTATGAAATGTCACCTTATTTGTGGTCAAAGGTTAATCCTTTGTTACCGAAATGGATCCACTTTCGAAGCGTTTCCACGAAAGCTGGGATTTCTTGTTTTCATCGAGATAATTCGCAACGTGCACTCACCGCTGAAAGACGTACGCAGTTGTGCTCGAGTGCGTGAAATACCTCCGTAAATCTGGTAGCTGACACCGCAGCACTCGTGTAGTCTGCCTGCTTCATTATTTGGACTTCCTAATAAAGTGTCGCGTTAAAAAATAACAAAAACTTCCCGCGAACTCTTACGATTAACAAAAAAATCGTTTATTAAGAATTTCATAATTTCAACCCCTCTGCAAATGCTATTTCAGATTCGCATCAACTCTGGCGAGATGAAATTAGAGCTACGACCGCGAAATTGTTGCGAGATCACATCACCGTAGGGACATATTTCTGTTAAATCCACCCCACAAACACTCGTTTTAGTCGCTTTATTGCTAAGCAGATCACCGGCCGATAGCGGAAAGGGTTTCGCTCCAATACGGAAACGTGTTCTACACTTTCGACACGCTGAAATTTGCGGTGTGGCCAACGCCTTAAATTGTCGTCGTATAGCTTGTTATACTGCGTGCGAACGTCGAGGCCAAGTTCACATGACGATCCGTAGTTAACGCGCAGTTAAATGAAACAGATCAGATCGTTTCGTACCAAACATGGAGATTATTAGTCGCTTCTCATGACGCTCTCGGAAAAAGGGGATTAAAAGAAAGCAGCGTCTAAATACGGTCGTAATCGCCTCCGTATGTTTACAGTGCGGAGACAGTCAGCTGAATTGTAAGTAGCTTCGAGTTTGCATCTGCACCCGATTTACGATTCGCCAGAATTTATGATGGGATTTGAAAGTCTAAATTGCGAATAGATTTGAATAGAAACACTCAAATCAAAGCAATAACGCAGCATCTGTTTTTATTTCACTCCGACTCTTGAAGGCTCTTTTCCTTTTTCTGGATCGTCTTGCTTGGGGACACAAAAAGGAGAAAAATGTTTTTATTTCTTTTGTTGTTTCATGCAGCGAATCGGGCTTCGTTATCCAAGACCATTCACGTCTTCGGTCATCCCACGGGAACTTTTTGTTGCTTTTGATCTATTTATTTAGTCTTTTTTTTTTTTAATCGGAAAGGTCATTTCCTCATCTCTGAAAATAGATAACCGAATTGTAAATCCACGCATTTTGCATTGATCTAAACTAAGCCTTCCTGGACAAATAACGGGACGGATAAGCGTCGTTTCTGTTTTGAGTAACTGCCAAAGCAACTAAGGCTATAAGGTCAGCGTATTACGCCTGTTAATTGGGTTTTTATTCTTCTATTTTCGGGAAGGAAAACCCAATAACCTCCTCATGAGACCGGCGAACGCAATTTCTAAAGAAAAAGTTCTTTCCTTTAGTGTTATACGGTGATCAGCATTCATTTTACACAAATTATGGACTCTAAAAAAAAAAAAAGGAAGAAAGTAAAATGAATCAAAAGAAAAAGCTTTTGAAAGGATTCTTGGTCCTGCACGGATTTTGAACCCAGATCTTTCCTACCGAAGGGCATCGTCAATCAGTGAACAGACAGAAGAGAGAGAGAGAAGAATGAATGAAATTCATTTTTTAAGTGGAATATTCTAGTGAAAAATAAAGCAATATTTTGAAAGAGAGAGAGAGAGAATTTTTGAGATATATTCGGTGCATTTATCAACTGCGAAAAAGTAAACTATCGTAAAATAAAACTACGGCGCTAAACGAAAGAGACCGGATTAAAACAAAACAAAAAAAAAACTCAATCGATGTACATGCTTCGAAAACGATTGAGCAAACCACAAAAAATCCAATTTAAAAGTTGTGTTAAATTCCATTCGTCATAAGCGATTTCAATACCAAATTTCTCTTTTTGTATTTGTCACTCAAAAGGGCTCAAAACAATTTTGAGTACGATCTCCTCTTTGGGCTCATTTTAGTTTTGATTTTGCGAGCTTTTTTAGAGTATACTCGTGTGTTAGTTTCCACCCAGATTTCGACTTTTGTCCTTGTGGTTTTGATATGAACTGGAAGTGGATTCCCTCCTTGATATTCATTGTGATTTTTTGTAGTCTTCCTTATTCGATTTTGAGAATGCTGAATGAGTGGATTGTGTTATGGTTGTAACTCGTTATTTTTCGTGAAATACGCTTTATTTAATTATTGTAATCGCCATTTCAAGAATCAGAAAACTTCGTTAGCGTATTGTACATGTACTGCAGTGTACCAACCCTTTTATCATATTCTGCATTTTTTTTTCAATGATGATTCCATAAAGAGAGACCGATCAACGTACACTTCTTTAGTATCGTGAATGGACCGCTTGGCATAATTCTAAAATCCAAGAATGAGTCTTACAAATGAATTAATCCGACACTAAACTAATATTTGGCGATGAAGATGAGGAAAATTTGACGTTACTGTTAGATATTCTTTTGCGTCAAAAGCAAAGCGAAAGAAGCTCAAGGCAAGCAAATTGATTCCATTGTGTCTGCTGTCACACACGATACGCAACTAACCCTCCGCGTCCTTCTTTTCTCTCGCACATGTAAAGGTTTCGTGAAATTGTCTGATGCGACTTCAGGGACAAGTCGAGGAGGTTGTTGAGGGGGTTTAGTGCGATCTGAAGGAAATAACGAATGCATCAAATGAAACTCGATGGGCGTGGTTTCCAAGTGCAATGCAAGAGACGGGCGTCATTAGGAGAACGTGTATCGAATGGACGGAGCAGTTATTAGCATTTCTTCACCTCAATAAAAACTTCTTTAACCGAAAAAGAATGCGCCGAAGGTGAAATCAATTTTGAAAACGGCTACACCGAAAGAGAGAAAGAAGAAAAGAGAGCGCATAGTGGCTCTTCTCCAGACGGCTTTTGAAGGGGGGGGGGGGGTTGTTAAGTCGATCGCAGTGCCGAGTAAATTTCCTAATAAAGTGCAGCCACTAAACTTTCTCTTACTTAATGGGCGGGCTCATCTTGGTCTCCCCAGCGCTGATGAAGTTAGGCTGATGGTCTCAAAACTCCCCTATTAGAAGTCCTCCCACCCCTTCCTCCACCGCCAACTACTCCATCACACAAGACGGAAACAACAAAACAAAAAAAAAGGACAAAAAAAAAAAAAAACGGGCTTCCGGATTGTGGTCCGGTAGAGAGTGGGACTGTCGGAGCGAAGTGACGTCTCGCAACCGCGAAACACGGCTAATCGGTACTGCCGCCGGTCGCTGTCACGCCTGGACGGCTCTGCCCGACTGTTTCAGCCTGAACTCGCTTCGGCCCCAAGAATGCATCATTTTAAATCAAATTAGCTCCTTTCGGCTGTCCGTGTCGTCTCCTATTTTCAACAGAATCAATATCGTTTGACAACCGGGGATGGTCACTGCTTTATTAGTAGAACAACTCTCTAGTTACGCAAAAGGGGTGGAGCTGAAATCCCCCTCTTATTCGATCAAGGGATGTTATATATAGAAACATTTCCGTTTGATTTGCCTTATAGAAAAGATTTCTGTGTCATACAGTAACTGTTGGAAATTATTTACCTCTTATGGTCAATATGCCACCTGGGCATCGCTACGAAAAAATAATTTCTACATAGCAGTCGAAACTTGAAAACTACAGCGTTAAGCCTAAACCGTACTGATGTTTTAATTGCTTAAAAACTGCATTTATAAACTGCTCCTTTTTTTTCGTAGATGTAAACGTATGTCATATCAAGGATTGTGCGTCACCGAATGAATCTACCAGTCTTTCGTTTATTAATAATTTTCACGCACTAGCGCAAAAATAAAAGCACATAATTTTAGAAAATAAAGGCACAACTGCATAAGAACAATAATTAAAATACTTATAACAGCATACAAAACAATTACTCTAAATGAAGTTCCCTTCTAGCAACTCAGTCACGATATATTTACATTAAGTGCTCCAAGCGATCAGCTTCGATCTGATCAATACGCCCTCTATCGAGAAAAATCAAAAATTGACAAATGAATTTATTAACTGCAATTATTATTTATTGCAATAATTATAGAACTTTGATAACTTACTGGACAGAAAATTCAGAAATATAATTTTAAGCCTGCAAATTAATAAAACTTTCATTTCTGTTATTGTTGGGCTGGGAATAACATTAAGAGAAATATTCTAATTTTCAAACTTCGTCTCGTGAAGGCAGAAGAAATTGCTATTTCAGCGGAGGAACAAATAGAAACTTTTTAATTATATTTACTGCATAACGAAAAGGCGTGGAAGTCCTAATGTAGTCCAAATTAAATTTCTACTTGAGATATTCGCTTAGCGAAATTAATGTTGTTCTCTTATAATTATGTCGGGGTTTCCTCTTTTTTTACTGTTTTTTCTGTTTTTATTCTTCGAAAACATTATTCGCATTTACGGAAAGCAAATAACCATTTATTAGTGCGTGTCTAATAAGGCTTTCCTTCGAAGTAAATAACTCTGTGGAGCATAAATTTGCGTTAGGTTGTTGCTAGTCAAACAAACAATAAACGGAACAAGTCTTTTGCATGTTGATCAAAACTAAAGTGATTAGCATACCTCACGTTGTATGTCATCGATTGACGTTATTTGTATTCCGAAATGCTCTTTCGCAGATAAAGAAAAGCTAAAATCAGCGATTGTTATTTTTTACTCAACGTTTAATATTTGGGGATATTTATTTTATCCCTGTTGTCGTTGTTGTTGTCGTCGCCATTGTCGTTTTAATTATTATAAGTCAAAAGTCTACAGAATTAAACTGTTTTTCTTGCATTTTGCTTTGAAACTTTTGTCACCTTAAGGTCTTCGCGTCCTAGACAATTCGAGTCCATCTTTCCAAGCAAAGGGCATCGTCAATACCCATTGAGCTGCGGAGGCTCCTTCAGATGTGAATTTTCCAAAGGAAAACCTTGTGTCATTTCAATGGCAGACTTTGCCTAAGCAGACTTTATGCAAATTTTAACTTTGAAAGAATGTTCCGAAATATAACGATGGATGACTACTTCAGCTATGAGTAGTTATGAATGAATAAATAAATCCTTTCCCATGGGATAAGGAACACTTTCCTTAGGCCACCTCTCTCCAGCTTTCTCAAAAACACCCTCCCCCATCCTATTTTTATGTAAATTGAACTTATAATAAAAAAATACGGAGAATCAATTTCTTTTTATTATAGATCTCTCAGAAAATAAAAATAAAAATTTAAAGGCTGGTACGTTGGTAAATGTTTTTCTATAAATTCGTCGGAATTTTTTTTAAAAGTCGTAATAGATGAATTAAGGACCAAGTTCGCCGAAAGGAAGAACTTAAAGCAAGTTATATAAATAAAAGAACTTCAGTAAACATAAAGAGGACATAACTGTTCACTCACCAGCAACTCTCTCTCTCTCTCTCTCTCTGACGCACACATACACATATACAAGCTCGCGCATTTGGAGCTTTACTTTTCAGCCAAATACTACGAGTATGATTATTTGACTGATGCAGCTGGAACATGTTACCGTTCTGTAATGCTGTTTAAGGCCATATCAAGTGAGCAACAACTTCCGTTCTACGTTCATTGAGGTCATGAGATAAGATGTTTTTTCTTTTTTCTTTTCATTACAACTTATATTGCATGCTACTAAAGCGTGCAATAACCTAAATACTCTTTCAGTGGAATTTTTTGTCGCTTTCCAAATAACAGCCGTTGTTCTTCTTCAGACAAGGACTAACGCATACTGGACCAGGTTAAATGTTCAGTTACACATACGGCATGGGTAAGTCTAATTAATATCTCCATCATTCTAGGGATGGGCTGCTCCCTATAGATACTGTAGAAAATCGTAATCAAATGAGATTTGGTCAAGTGATTTTTTCCTGTCAGTAAAAGTTTAGTCATTTCTTTTTCTTTTCTTTTTTACTTGCTAATGAAGAAAGTGATCATTTTCCGCTTTTATTACACTTTTTTTGGTAACATGGGATACCTCAGGTACTCACTCATTCTCTAAGACTTCATCAATGCATCAAGTTCCGATTTTCAGACCTTGAGAATCACGCGCTACTGCGAGTAATTGTTACGTGGGTGTGACCGATGACCAAAATATATACCTATAATTGTTTTTTTCTGGTTTCTCAACATCGTGTTGAAATGTATGAAATTAAATCACACTTTCTGACGTATGAATTAAAAAAAATGAGCATTTATAATATATTACTCCCACACACGAGCAACAGCAGGGTCTAATCACAAAGAAATGATCGTGTACGAGTATGTGGAACATTTCGTTATTTTGTTACATCTGAAGGCTGAATGGCATGAAGAGGTTAAGAAATGGATTAAAATATTATACGACAAATCTACCTTCATTTAATGACGGTAGATTTTTAAGACTTCTATTTCTTCTCCTCAGTGGAGCCTTTAGGAAGGTTGTGCAGTGTTTCGAGCTCCTACTGCAAAAATAAATAAATAAAAAAAAGGAGAAATTCGTATTCAAGGTGTATGGCGCACACGCTTAAATAAATCGTAAGTTATGCAGAAAGCCTCTAGGACCACGTGAGTTTGGGCCATCCTTTCTCTGCAAACTGAAACGCTGATTTCTAAAAGCATTTTGTTTTGCCAGTGGAATCTCTTTTGCGAGTGTCGCTGAAGGGATTATCGCATGGAATTATAGTGTGGTTTGGATAAGCAATGCCCATAAGAATATCTACAGGAAGGCGTCTCCTAGAAATTGTACATCAGTAGTGCACAGTGGAGTTGATTTTTTTTTTTTTTTTAGGAAAATAAATAGAAATAAACACTTGACTAACCTTTCTGAGTTTCACGTACTCTCTCTTGGCGTTGACAATTTCGCCAGCTGATATTTCAGTTTAGGTTACAAGACACATACACCAGGATTCTTTTTTTACTATCTTTTTTTAAATTACCTTGTAGACGGTATTTTAAAGGTGTAGGATACGCAGCCCATAGAAAGTGCTTTCGAGTTTTTAGCCCATTGTACTTTCTCCTTGCAATAATCAGTGTGCTCTATCCGACTACCACGTGAGACTCACTGCGACTTACCTATTGATCCAAAAATCCCTTCAGGTGTTCGCAACTGCACCGACCGTAATACGTGGACAGTTTTTTTCCCTCTTTCACTTCTTCCTGTCACAACTTTTTTAACGGGCGTGAAAAGTATTCAGCAGTTTTTAAAAGGGCTTGCAGTGTGGTTATCTGCGTCATTGGAAATATTAAGCAGGAACATCTTCAAGCGGGCTTAAAAAAGGAAAGGGCCACAGCGAGGTTTAACGAGAGAGATGCCAGTTAAGTAGCTTATCCGTAGGGGAAGGGGGTTTCGGTGCAGAATCGGGAATTTCTTCATCGTACGAGAGAAAAATGCGATTCGCACTTAAAAACTCATTTAGAGGAATACGGAAAAAAATAAAAAATAAAAAAAGCGGGTTCTGATAGAAATGCGCCAGCCGGAAAGGAGAATTAGCAAGTAACATTTGCAAAGATGAGTAATTGGAGCCAACATTAGCGGAGTTCAAGCTTATTTACGAAGCCAAACAAATCCAACTGAGAACTTTCCGATTTTAACGCCTCTAACTCATCCGCTAGTGAAAAGAAAGTCAGGGTGAGGAATAAGGCGACGTTGTTTTACGACCGGGCTACAGGTGGAGGCGGACCGACAATGAACCGGACTAATTAACTAAATGGCAGGTAATGGGGATGGTATGTTGCTCGTGCATGCTTCGTCTCCGCCATTAACGCCTTCTGGCTATCCGCTAGGGAACGCAGTGCGGTGCTAGAGTGGCCACCGACGAAGTCTACTAGTGGACATTACGGTAATAACTGACACGCGGGAGGGTATTTATTAGGATGGTTAGGGCAGCAGAGCGATTACCATTAGCAAGATAATGTCCTGTTCACTGTCCACTTGTACATGTGCAGAAAATTAAGTAAATCAACACAGCTATCGACTAATTGGCCCCATACGTTCACAAAGGGCGGGTTTCAGCAACCAGAGACACTTCTATGGCGCTTCTTTTCATATCTCTTTAGCTGCTGCTGCAGGGATGAAGCTGCTGAAGCCGCGTCATATCGCTGCTGATTCGAAAAATGTCGCTTTTAAGCCCGCTCTTCACTGGGCTTAAAAACAACGCTGTTTTTAACTCGTAACCGGGGAAAATATCAAGCAATTGGACTTCTCTTTGTTGTCTTCCAGTTTGGACAAATGAAACCAGAATTCCTATTCCCAAATGTGACATGAAAAATAGTAATGACTGCGCATGCGTGTAATAAAAAGAGAAGGCAGACAGTCTGAAAACCCCCAAAATGAGATGCTTTGTTAATCGCCTTCTCCAACACTCCTGTTGTCTCTGCATGTAGCCGGAGCACATCTAATTAAACAATATCTGATGAAACTTTGCAGGTTGGCGTGAAAACCTTATCTAAGCCAGAGTTAGATTACTCAAGGAACGCTAATTCTACTGACAT
This sequence comes from Typopeltis vanoorti, assembly GCF_054136105.1. NCBI lineage: Eukaryota > Metazoa > Arthropoda > Arachnida > Uropygi > Thelyphonidae > Typopeltis > Typopeltis vanoorti. Next base: position 7,131,006 of record NC_143558.1, read on the forward strand.
TCTTATATTTGCGAATTGCGTAGGAATACCTACCTACTACAGACTAATTGACAGGAAATCAGACAGTTTTCAGCTTAGGAAGAAAATTTCCAGTCTGTTGATTAAACTGACTATAGATTACGTACGTTTTTTCTCGTACTAAATGTTAGCAATGTTTGAACCTTTTAAAACAACTCCGAAGTTAGCCATAGATCGAGACTTTTTCCAAAGTGTAGAACTTTACCATGGGAAAACAGCAAAGAATTTTAATCCAGCCACGTTAATATTCGTTTTTTTTCAGAAGTTAATGAAAGTATAAAGTACGTATTTGAAAGGTGTCAGATGCGTCTTCAGGTTCACGCATAAAGATCTGCCCAGACTTCAAATCACCAACTGGAACAAACGTGGGAAATTAAACAGCAAGATTTTTCTGTACACAGATTAGTTTTTAAAATGCGAATATGCGTGCAAATGATGGTGTGGGAAGACCAGCTCATATGGGCACTGGCCACATCCTTACGAGTTACTTTTCACATTTTTTTCTCGTAATTCACAAAGCGTACTTTGAGATAGTTCATTAGAAATTCCCAACGTGTCACAGTGCCATCTCAATAGAGGACTTTTTAGGACTGCTGCCCACTAAGGAGTCAATATTTAGGTATTTAAGAAACTAATAAAATAATTTTAACACAATAAGGACAATAATTATTATATATTGCAGTAGAGCAAACTGTGTATTTTAAAGTGTTGATTTTTATGTAATGATTTTTCGCAGTAATTTTACATCCTCAGAAAGACAAAATTCGCGTGAAAATGTCGTTTTAAAGGAGTTTGTGAAACAGGGACTGAGGTGCATAAAGTTTGAGAATCAATCCATGGAAAACCTGTTTGTTCTGAAGTGACTAAATTCCATAAATTTTGTTTAAACCTAATCCAGTCTTTAAATTTAAGCTTTTACTTTAAAAACATTTTCTTAAATAAATTTAAAATTAACTTTATTGATTAATTATTAGCCTAAAATTTAGGGATTTCTTCAGATTTACCTGCCTGGTTAGCAGAGTAGATAGCGTATCTCTCTCTCTCTCTCTCTCTCTCTCTCTCTCTCTCTCTCTCTCTCTCTCTCTCTCTCTCTCTCTCTCTCTCTCCCTCTCTAACAGACTGGGTTCAAATCCCCCGTGGGTCTGAATGCTCGTGAATATCTTTAGGAGGGAAAGAATTCCATTGCCTGATGTGTCAGATCATCTCTTTTACTGGAGCCCTGAAATGGGTGGAAAACAACTCCACGTTTGGTATCTAGAATAAGATTTGAGGAATATCTCATCGTTAATCCACCTACTAATACTGCTATCGGCTGACAGCCTTTTCATGAGCGGAATTCACATTAAATTTTTTTTCTAGCTTTACCTTTCTTTGGATCGACTTTATTTTCGACTGGCACATTTTATTCTTTTTCTTCTTCTCCCTACTACGAATTTACAGAGCTATTTTAAGCTCTTCTAAGCCGTAACCGTCCCTAGGATAAGGTGCTAGCCCTATGCCTCCCGGTGTGTCCTATGTCTGTAGATGCGTGTGTTCACGGGGCCGGTTAGCCTGCTTGCGGGAGGAAAAACCCCAGATAAACTGGGGTGAAAAGCCCTTCTGTTCACGCCCAAGACCGGCTAACTTGACTAGTCTGAGAAACATTCTTAAGCTTCTCACGTCGACGACGGGATCGAACCCAGGACACTCCTTTCCCAGGGAGTGTCCTGGGTTTCCAGTTCGATGGAAGGAAGATCAGCAGTATGAATTGATTCCGGAAGAGATTGTCAGTAGATAGCAAATGTTGTGACAAATTACGATGGCCTCCGTAGCTCAATATCGACTATGCCTAGGTTGGAAAGACCTGGGTTCGAATCTCATCTAGGATGCGAAGAACCTTTTTTTTTTCTTCATCTGAGGGTAAGTTAACCGGTCTCATACGGAGAGTATTTCCCTCCTGGAAACTCGAGTTTATCATGTCGCAAATCGAGTAAATCGGCCAGAAGAACCCATGTAGTTTACAGACATAGACTGTTGTTTCTTCATAGCTTTATTTGCTTTGGTCAGAATTCCAACCATTTACCAGCTAATAACAATGTAGGAATGATGGGCTGTTCCTAACTGAACTATCTGGGCATGCAGCTTATTGAATTTATCTCAAAGGCAGTGGGTTCTCTCCAGCTTAGCTGTCTGACTAGTGCTTGCTTTAATAATAATAATAATAATAGTAATAATCAACCTATATGGCACTGAATTTCGCCTACGACACCATATTGTTTGTTTTAATTCCGTTTACTGTGGAAGGTTTTATCAATCTGAAGTTGTTTTTATCGCGTTATCATTCAGTTTAAAAAGGAAGGAATAACTGTTTGAAGAGCCACTTTCCATTGACTTTCCAATGTGCTTGGGAAACAGATCCTTTGTGGCGAAAGGACGTGTTCTACCTGTACCATCTGCACGGACGGACACACACACACACACACACACACACATTACTATTATGAAGCTAATTAGTGTGCACAAGCGCTGTGCCATTTAATCTGCTACTTTTTAGTGTGCTGTGAGGAAGAGCTTTTCCATTTGGACACACTCGCAGCGCATTCTTGTGGGATTATGCAAATCTTTTTCCACCAGACTCCAAGCACTTACTGCGTTAAGTGCTAAGGCAGTGCATAAGTTATGTGAACTTTAACACGATTCGGGCATTTTAGAAATTTCTGTCTAATACAATTTGCATCTGTTTTAATGGGGTCGTCAAAATCCGAGCAGGAATTAAAGCACTAAGCGGGCTCTTTCAAGTGCACGTTTAATCTCTTGGTCACTTTGGAAGCAATGAAAAGCCAAAGTCAATAAGAGAAGCAGAATTAAGAAGTCTTTAACGTGAATTGGATTAGCCTCCAGCAGGTAAATTAAGGAAAAAAGTAATGTCATTATGACCCCCAATAAAATTACCACGTTAAGCAAGAACAATATCAGGACAACACTTGATTGTCTTCTGTGTTCTGGCCGACCAAACAGAATTCATAAGCAATGTTATGGATTCTAGTTCTAATCGCTTTGGCATTATATTAAAAATAATGCTTTTTTTTTTTTTTTTACATCCAGAACGATAAGCAATAATTTTAACTTCACGTAAAACGATGGTCTTTATTTTTTTCTCTTGCTAGTAGCAATTATGTCATTTTGACAACCTTTTCCCATTATCGGATTATAGTATTGGATTATTGGATTTATATTAAGGAGTGTTCTAAAGGTGTTTGGAATTAATTATGAAATAAATACAACGAAATCATATAAATAACCAACTTTAGAGTTGGCTGGTGGTGCAGCTTCTTCTTTTTCCGTTTTTTATTTATATTCTTAAGCTCTTATTTCTTACGCAGAATTTTTTAATCTAAAATGTAAACATCATTTCTAATTTCTTTTTAAGACTTTTTTTTTTTTTTTTTTTTTGAAACGTTCGAATTATTGCAGAATGTGTCGATTAAATCCAACATCTAGGGGCGGGGGGTTGACACAGGTGAGCAATTTATACTACAGTTTTAATCTCGAATTGTGTTATTTCTCATTTATAACTGCAGAAGAAATAGAGAGAGAGACTCAATATTTGAATATTTTATTTTTAAAAAAAACCTAATAGATCTCATTTCTGAATGACCCCAGTAGGTCCGTCGGAAAACCTTTGGCTGGAAAGAAAATCCTGGGTTTCTATCCCTCGAGGACGCGAAGAATTTTTAAGGGGTTTTCAGGCAGGATAAATACTACGCTAATAGGATTAGCATCCCCATCATTATCAAAATTAAAAGAGAACGAGTTACTTGGCCTTAACAGGCTATCGTAGCCTCGTGCTACGGTGGCAGGCCGACTACGGTGACTAATGAATTCGGCCCGCCACAGTATTTCCACATCTATCATGATGGATTTGTTTTAAATAAAATTACGACGAAATTAGTTATATATTATTGTCATTCCAATTCTAAGTATCCAAGATGTTCTCTCTCACATTTACCCAACACTAGTTTCGGTAGGGATTCAAAATTTGCTAAATAAACTTCCTTACCTGAATTCGATCTTCTGGTAAGTCTGTTTTGAGGGACAGCATTTCTCGCGCGTAAACATCGGGGTAGTGCGCCTCCTTGAAGGCCTTCTCCAGTTCCTCCAGCTGGTAGCTCGTGAAGATAGTCCTGAAAAACACGTTCCAGTAAGCAATGCCATATAATAATAACAGCATTTGAATGAATAAATGAGGATGGGAAAGTGAGGAGACAATTACAGATCCTCTTACATTGAAGCATAAGAGGATCTGTAAGTCTCTTATGAGAGAATCTGATCTGAAGTATAAGAGGATCAGATCTTCGAATCTTTTCCTGTTTCCTTTGTTATCGATTCCTTGGTACTGCGCTGTAATTTTTTGAATGTGGCCAACGTATTCAGTTACTTATTATTTTAATTGAAAAACTAAAACGATACACGTCATTTGCACTCATAATTGTATTGATCACAACAAATACTAATAAATCAGGATCAGTACGATTTCGTATAAACATCTAACTCAAAATACTCTTAAACCTCTTTTTATTCTCAGTCAGCGGCATTCTTTTCAGTGAGTGGAATGTCCGGTCTTCAGCTTTCAGTTTGCCGGTGTGCTAAGCAAAGGGAATACGCAGATAATCGCCATCTCGTGTTCCTTCTCCTAACTCGTATTATGCGCGTTTAATCACGTTCGTTTTACGGCCATTTTCTTAGTTAAAAACCAAAGTTTCCTCTTTGCTTAATAATAATAATTAAAAAAAAAACCCTCTCGTGTTTATCAAAGATCGATCAGCTAAGGCACCGTTTCTCAAACTTTTCCTACGACGGAACACTTCACAAATCCTGAAACTTTAACGGAACACCTTGGTTAGAGTCGAGTACTCAATATAAAGCTAAGCGCACACTATCGCCCCAGCAGGCTGTATCGCATCGCAAAAATGCGACAGCGCACACTATCTGCATGCCAGGCCGCATCGCATCGACCTTGCTTGTGACCGCACGTTTCCTAGAATAGATACCTCCGTATTTCACTCGCGCTAGGAGGTGTCGACAACCGCAGGCGGTTGAGTCAAGGCCAGTGCCCGCTGGCCTCAATAGCACATGCAAAGTGAGGAGCGCCTGATTTTCAGACATGTTTGAACTTGTCGCAGCATTTAAAGCCATTCCAAGCTCATAATTGATTTTGATAATTTTTCACTTTCCGCGGAACACAGTTCGGGAAACGCTGAGCTAAGTAAAAAAAAAAAAAAACGTGTTTCTGTGACGGGATCGAATCCCATTACGGCACATGGATGATGATGTATCTGATAAACGATTGTTATCACTAGATATCAGTCTGACACCCTGCTTTATTGGAGGCCTGATATCGCATAAAAAACTATTATAATATAATATAGGGTTGTCATATATTAATGTGTTCTATGCTAATCCTCCCTTAGCATAGAACACATTAACCAAACCAAAAATTGCATGCGAAATATCTTCGCGATTAACTTGCTTGCATAAGGATGAAGCGAGGTTCATTTCGTTGTGCTACATTTCCCAAAATGTACAGCACACCCCTACGATGTACGTTGCCCTATCGCGAAAACAATTACTCTATAGATTGTTCTCGGCATTAAGGTCTCACCAACCAATAGGCAGCTACACACGTGGCGATGCTGGAAGCTAAATCAGCAGCACGTGTTTAAGTAAAATGAAATATTAACATATTTTATTATATTCTTGAATTAACGTAGATAGCTGTGGGAATTACACACACACACACACTGGTATCCAAAAGCTAAGGACGAACTACATTTTTACCTCTATATGAAAAAAGTTTCCATGACTTCAACCAAATGTGGACACAAATTTATTGCCAGCATACTAATAAATTATATTACACAAAACAGTGTTATAAATTTCATACAAATTCAATTGCAATACCTTTTTTTTTGGCAAAAGTTACAAATTTCCTAAGGACGTAGTTAAGGAACTAATGTACAGAAAACTATGCGGAGAGACATTTCAGTATGGAACATGTCCATCTCCAACTACGATGCGGCTCTCCTAACGTCTTAGCACCAAGTGCTTCGGGAGTTCTTGAGGGAAAATGGCCCACTCCTACTTCAGAGCAAGGATAAGGACTTTTTTTTGTTTACTGGAGGGAATTTCGAGCAGCAATGCGTCTCCCAATTGTGTCATAAACGTATTCTATGGATTGAGATCTGGGGAGCGTGCTGGCAACGCGATAACTCGATTCGATTAATATCCTTGGTTTCCAGAAGTATCTTCATGGCTCGTGTACGACGTGGTGTGGCATTGTCATCCATAAAAATGAATTTTTCGCCTACAGTACTACGGAACAAACGAATGTGACATTGAATAAATTCGTTTCAATATCATTCACCAGTTATAGTCCCTTTTTTCATCACTCGGAGCGTCCATTAAACATAATGTCGCCCCACACCACACAAAGACCCTACAACCGCAGTGTCTATCCCTTTCAAGAACATTCTCGCAGTACCACTTTCACGCCAGATCAAGCTTCGTCTAGAATCGGAGGAACCACTAAAACGACTCTCATCTGTAAAACGTACATTAGCCGATTGGGGTCTTGTCCCGATTTTATGAATACAACACCATCGAAAACGTGCTCTACGATGAGCTGTAAATAAAGGGACACAAACTACAGGTCTACTTGTCGCAGGCGTCTTGCCACCGTTTTTCAAGATATTTGCATACCTGTGTTTGAATGGAGACGACTTGCCGTGGTGCGTCGATTACGTCTTGCTGTTATAACCAGAAATCTGTCTTCGTACTCCGCGGTAGAGCGAGGAGACCTCTTAGCAAGCGTATGGAACGCATTCCGTTGGTTTCAAACGCTGCCCAGAACCTAGATACAATTCTATGTGAATTCCAAACTCTCTGACAATATCAGTAATTTCGCGCCTTCTTCAAGCTTTCCAATAATCTTTCCCCGCGTGAAATCATCAAAGCGTCGCTGAGATGTGGATAAGCGCTTCTTTCATATGCCAACAGCTTCGAAAGTCCAATGCGTGGCATAAAATCCTTAGATTTTATGCCAAGTTCATTTCGGTCTTCCCCCCGGGTCTTGTACCCTCCGTAGCGCCTTTAAATACCAGTCTGTCCTGTTCATGCGCGCAGTGCAACCAAACCGACGGAGTTGTTGCTTTTTAAATGCGTTAAGAATTGTTGATTGACGGATATTCAGATCTTGCAGCACTCGTACATTTGTCTTATGTTCTGTTCATTGAGTTCTGTTGATTTTCCTGATGCTTTTCATTTCAAAAGCCAACATATTTCCTTCTCTGCTTTTTTAAGGCCCAAGTTTATGCCCCGTTGAGAGCTGTTGATAGTATTTATAGTTTCGTATAATTTTATTTTTAGAGTTGTAGGAATTTTGCTGCTTTTCCAAATTTTAGTAAGTTTATTCATTGTTGACCATGCTGTTGAGAGTGCGTGTTTTATTGTTGCTATTTCATTTAAATTTGAAGTCAGATATGCTCCTAGGTAATTAAAACCATTAACTTGTTCTATGGTTTCCTGATTGTGTTATCTGTATATCTTCCAATTTCATTATCTTTGTTTTACTTGAATTTATAAATCATATTATAATTTCTGAAGGTTTCTTGCATTTTGCAAGCTGGTATTGGAGATTTGATTTGTTATCTGTTAGAATTACTACACACACACATATATGATACGTGTGTGTGTGTGTGTGTGTGTGGTCTTTCTTCCATGGGCTTTTACTCCTTTTCTTGAGGACAGTGCTTCTTTGATGAGTTCTTGGATGTAAATGTTAAAAAGGCATGGGGAGAGTGGGCATCCTTGCATAACTCTTCATTTGATTTCAAGTTTTTTGGTTGTGATATTTTTATTTTCAACTACTGCTCTTGTATTATGATACTGGTTTGAAACAAATCTTAATATTTCATAGTCTATGGCTTTCTTTGTTAATATTTAAATAATTTTCCTCTATCGACAGAATCAAATGCTTGTTTAAAATCCACAAAACAGCAATAAAGTTCTTTCCCGTGCAATTTCGGCTGAAGAGTAAAGATAACAGAGAATGACAGGTCAACAGATCATCTGTTGACTGGTTATTTTAAAGCTTGTTCTTCTTCTATTTGCTGTTCGTAAATGTTATTAAACGAATCTGTATTATTTTTACCAAGATTTTGTAAGAGTGGCACTCTTACAATTAGCCAGCAATTGTTGCATTTTTGAACATCACCTTTTTATGCAGTATTCAGGCAATATTTTGCCCATTTTCCAATCGTTTGGGACAGTCCCAGTGAAAAGAATATTATTGAAAGGTTTGTTTAGTTGTTTAATTAGATCAGGTCCATCACTGCTATAGATCATTGAGAGTATTTCATCAATTCCAGGTACTTTTGATGATTTCACTTGATTAAGTGAAAGTATTACTTCTTCCACTAAGGTGCGGTATCTTTCTCACTGGCCGGCCTGTGTCGGTGAAAGTTTTTATCTTTAAAGATATTAGAGAAGTAATTGTACCGGATGTGTTCCATTTCTCTAATATTTCCAGTTAATTGCTTTGTTTTGCGAATCTCTTTAACAGCACAGCAGAGAAATTTAGAGTCAAGAGTATTGTATATATATATATATGCACGCACACACACACACACACGAGGGGGGGGGTCTGCATGTCAGCAAATTATTACAATTTGCTGAAACATGGGGGTTAAAGAGTTTTAAGGTAAGTTCTTTCTTGTGGTTATATCAGTTGCTTTGATATCATTTTGTTCTAGGTGTTATCAGAACTTTCCAGATCTCCCACGTATATATATATATATATATATATATATATATATATATATATATATATATATATATACACACACACACACGGGAAGGTTTAATTATTGCTGTTTTTTTTTTTTAATGTGTGATTCCAACCCGTGCATTTGTGCCTTGGGTGCGCTAAGAATTTTTTGCCATTTTTATCAATTTTTACATATTTTTGGTAATTTTTTATTTATTTTTACATAGTACAGGAATCCTACTCTAGAGACAAAACACGGTGTTTGATTACTGAAACCTGCATTTAATTTGTGATTTTAATAGTTTAAAAAATAAAACACAACCGATTTGAATTTTTAAAAAATATTTTTTGTAATTATTTTGTTCCTAGAAGTAAAGCGATTCATAAAATCCAACATTTTGGTCAATCCTAGGATTGATTGTTATTGGGCGTCAGTTAACTAGAGACAAAACAGTTATTGTAAACGAGGCCAAGTTAGGGGGTCCAACGCTGGCTCTTCTGAAGCCAGGCGTAAAACACCTTGAGATATTTCATCGGAATGGCTAATTTGAAATCTTTGGCACTTCAACAAAGTCTGGCGCTTACTGAAACGATAATCATACACATGAGACCCCCAATCTTGGAGTGCTCACTCACTTTCTTTATTAGACGCTCATAACAGCTGCGGCCTCAAAAGAGACCTCCTCATTAGGAAGAGCGAAATATTTCGAATGACGCCCACGAAAGGAGGTGTAGAGGCTCACGCAATGGACCCATCACTCCTATTGGAAATTATTTGATTAATTAAGTTCGGTGTAGATCCAGTCTGAAAACGCGAGACATCTCCAAAACTTCAATGGTCGACAGCTGGACAAAGAAAGGACAATATTTGTCTTTCAGCAAAGGGAAAATTAATGCCAACACCCCCCTTCGTTCTTTACCTGTACGGGTGGAGGGAGGGGGGGGGGAAGCAAACAGACAAACACCCAAACCAGGGAGAGCTGATGTTTGCTCGAACACGCGTCAAAAATGGCCCTTTTGTAAGCGGTGGCCAAATACAGGTGCGTGCGGAACTAGAGGAAGGTGCTACTTAATTAAGTGTCCCCCGTCTGGCGTTGCAACATTACGACAATTACAGCATTGATCTGTGTAAGTTGTCAACGTCACGCGCCAAACGAAGTCCCTGTTGCCCAGGAGGGACGCAAGTCTTTCTGCATAGTGATGAAGGCAAATATTTGTGTTCGTTATGGAAATTTTTGTTAAAAAAAATTATTCGTCAACAGACGCAAATTCACTTTAGCGTATTGGTGTTTAAAAACCAGCGTTTAATTGTGTGAAAGAATAGTCATAAAAAGTTCCTATCGAAGTCGCCTTCAATAGCTTTGGTAGTTCTGATGAATGCCGTTCTTTCAATCTGTTTTGTGTTTGGCAGAAGACCTCCGCGGACGTCGGGAAAGAAGTGAATCAAACAACCCAGTGATTCATAAACGTCAAAAACTCCTTTTCACGGGGTCCTTGTTATTTATACTTTCATTTAGAATACGCATTCAGTGCAAAACGAAGTTCATTTTATCGATTCATTGCTACCAAAGTATGCTTATTTGCTGATACTGAAGCTACTTGTGGGATGACCTTTCTTGCTGTTCGCAGTTTTTCCCATGAGTTTTCTCTCTTGTTTATAGAAGTGTTCAAAGAACCCAAAGGTTGTGGTGATGATCGTTGAATTTGCGATTTTTTTCTCTCGAATTATTTGAAAAGTAATGTACTAATGCCAAAGATATTCTATGCAAATCTCATTGCCAAAACATTAGAAATATCACAAGTATGTTTGTGGTAGAAGGTCATTAAGTGGTAGAAGCTTGCATTGGCTTAAAATAGACGGTATTTGGTTACTCTGGAGCTTTTTTAATTTTTCGAATTAGACTACCTACAATGTGTGCTGCTAAGAGTTTCTGATATTTTGCGATTACACACAGGATTATATGATTTGTGATTATACGACGTCAGAATGCCACACACACACACACATATATGTGTGTGTGTGTGGGTGGGTGTCTGTGTGTGTGGAATTCTGGGATCACAAGCATTTCATTGACCTATGACATACGGACATGATATTAACTAAACAGAACTGATGCACAGGCTATATTAGTTCATTACTAATAAATTATTTATTAGTCTTCCGTTAGGGTAAAGTGCTGACTCGACAGAAAATAGTTAGCAGGATGAAGACATGATGGATTACTAGAATAATGTCGACAGCAAATTATGAGACAAATAGATATTAGATTAAAAAAAGTAGATATTCCTATTTCGGATAACTATTTCCAGTGTCCTTGTGATATTCCATGTTAGCAGTAAATTCAGTTTTTCGCGATAATCTTACTTTGCTTACTGTATCGGTGAGCAAAGAAGCAAAAATCACTGCACATCCACTCACTAACGATTGATGAAGTCGCCACTCTTGCCAAAGAAATGGATTATGTTCTATCTTGTACAGGCATTTTTTTAAAAAGAAACTTGATTAATGCAAATAAAGGAAACCTAGATCCCCTCCTCCCCGAAAAAATAAATCAGACTCATTTCACGTTCGCGCAAATACTTGATTCTGGGAAGAAAAAAAAAAAAAAAAAAACTCCACCCTTCAAATTCAAACAGTATTACAAGGGCAGATAAGGAATGGGTAACTTAAAAAAAATCTAAGTGTTAAAGAATACGTACTTATGACATAATTTCGCCAGATTCCACAACCTTCCTCATTTAAGTCAGGTCAAGAGAATTCTACACTGGTTGTCAAAAGTATTCGAAAACCCCCGAAGAAATATAGAAAGAAACAAATTTTAAAAAATACTACGTTTTCTATTAGGCAATACGGAATAAAACAAGAACATCTTTGATGTATGTCACATTATTTAGTCTGATGAACTCCACATACATCTGAAAAACTTCATGGGGAAAGGAACCTCACACTCTTCGTGCAAGACTGTCTTCTGTTTGCCAATTGATAGTGGCCTCCACGGATGATTCGTCCCGCTTTATCTCTTGAGGTTTATGCTGCGACTCTCAGATGCAAAGTTGAACTCTTCTTAACAAGTTTGAAGCCGTTAAGCTCTGCTTCGCGAGCCAATTTAGATAGAACCCAACTGGCTGCTTAGAGCATCCGTAGCTCAGTCAGTTTATACGAAGCCCTTGGGTTGGAATCCTGTGTACGACGCGTAGAACCTTTATAAGGACTCCTCAACTGAAGGTGAGTTAGCAGAAAGGCGGTAGAACACTCGCAGAAATATATATTTAGACATATGATTTATCATCATAGGCCTTAAGGGCCTCAAGTACAGATGAGTAGTAGAACTGCTTGCTTATTAAGATGTCCCTGAATATGTATCTTTCTAGAACGCATTTATATCATTTGCATAATCTCTTGTCATCGTTTTTTGTCCAAAGGTGTTCCACAATTTTGCGAACGTAGTGTACATAACATCACTTTCCTCTGTTGATAAAATTCACATATTTAATGTCGCTCATCAAGACTGTGTGGTCATCGCAAGGTTAGCGATCATCCGCTTATAGAATACTAAAATATTTTTCTAAAATATCACGAAAAAGTGATATTTGGTTTTATTAAGTGCGTTTAAAGAACAATGAAGTTCGATATAACTTCTTAGAGAATAATTGTATCCGTAGACATTCTCATCATTTCGCCACAAAACTCATAGAACAACAATATCTACTTTATACCTTGTCAAAGAATATGATCCCTCTTAGTCAAACCTTTCCTCCCTCTCTGTAATAGTTTGAGCAGAGAAAAATTCTACAGAAATGCACATGCAGATCACGAGTTTCAGAAGAAAAACTCGAATTTCCGTTTTATGATGGAAGACATTTTCAACACGTAACCTATCCTATCTATCTAAGATAAAATTTGTCCTTGGTTTACCCCAAGTGCTGAATAGAATTATCTTACTCTGCAACCGCAGTTATTACGGACAAACTGGTTGCACTACTGAAATAAGAAGCGAAGAATACACAAAGAGTACACCGATGTCTTCAACAGAATACATTCGATCTTAGCTGGCCATGAGATTCAGTAGAATTACACGATCTTTCATCTCAGTTTTCTTTCAAATTTGTGAGATTCTTTACAGAATCTTATGAAGCGTTTCTTCGACCGAATTTTAATGAGAAAGATTCTGTTTCTTCTCAGTTTCTCACACACCAGACTCAATATTCATTCTGTTTATGGATACAGGGGCAAGAAAGACATCATTCGGAATGCCATAGCCAATGCAGTGTTAACATCTGCCCGAAATATGAAAAATTCCCTTTTATTTGTGCATTCTGAAACGTTATAATACTAGTCCTGCGGTTCCATGCAGATGGACCTTCTTCAAGCCACTGTAGGTCGTACAAAAAAAAAAAAAAGTTGGGGAGGGAGGAAATCAGTCGAAAGCAGAGCGCGCAGAACAGTGAAAATTCGGTGGCACGGATGTTAGGCACTCGGAATTTTCGATCACCCAAATTTTGGAAATATCGATTGCTTATTGACGCGTACATTACATTTATTTTAGAAAGTTTGTAAATTATAGCGTCAATTTATAAACTGCATATTATTAAATAACAGTATATGAATAAGAACTAAATGAATAAGAATATTATTATTCCAAAAATTGTAGACATTTATTGATAATATTTGATTATACAAACCAAGTAAATAAATAAAATCAATAAAAATAAGAATGCGATTCTATTTGCATATCACAACTTCTATTTATCAGGGTAAGTTATTTTTCATATTTATTTTTAAAACAATAACAATAAATTATTAATTTTTTTCAGTTTGGAAGAACTTGAGTTTTCTGTATTGTTTGGTTTACTGTGGTCTGACTTCGAGGATTGCCTTTGGAAACTAATTACAATAAAGTAAGCTTACGAAAGCGTCTAAAAATTAATTTCCTTTCATGACCTGTATTCATTTTTTTGCCTAGGTTAAGCTGCAGCAATTTATTGTCTAAATTCATGGAGGCATTTCCACTAAATGATTTTTTAACAGCAGCAAGTCGTGGGTAGAATAGAGACGTTATCGTGTTTTTTTTTTTTTAAATCCGAAAATTGCAGTTACCAAATACAGGTCATTAAATTGACCTGTACTTGGCCATTTTAATATACATTAAAAAAAAGTTCTTATTGCTGTATGTTCGCTAAGAATTTTGCAAGTCATTTGAACTGCCTGCGTTTCCTACTGTTATATTTGCGAGAAATATCTTATCAGTTTTCTGTTGAGTTAATACAATTTGCATTTAATTATAAGCCATTCCATTTGATCCCAGCCAACGCTCGCTATAATCAAGTTTCCATATTATAACAATCGTTTGCATGTGCTGCTGGCAAATAATAGTGATGGCAGATCAGCGCCGACTTCGTGTCTCCTCCGCCAGCTCACATTCGTAAATACCTTTTTCATTAAAGTCTGTTGTGAAGTTTTCATTCACCGTATTTTAGGTGAATTCTGCGTGCATTAATTAGAATTAACTTTAAATTATACTTCTTATTCCAGCATTAAAAAAAAAAAAAAAACTGTGTAACGTTAGAATCCACAGCACGTGTTAAGACTATGACAAATTATTTTGGATTTGCACCGAATTCGTAAAACGGCCCCTAAGGTCATCCCTAACAAAAATCGGTTTTAAATGGATTATTATTATATCAGTATATGTCTCAAATCTGCATATATATATAATAGTTTTGCTACCTTAGGCCAGTATGACGTACTTCCACATTCTCAACACTACATATTCTTGGTGGGAGTGACCACGAAGAAACATCCGTAATTCTGCGATAAGATAGTCGCCAGTATTTCAAAATGAACAGTAAGTGGATTATAAAAGTAACGGAATAGAAATTGTAGGCCTATTTGTGAAATTTCAATTATTTTTTATTTGCAGTTTTTTGAGGAAATGCAATCAATCATAAAAAAACTTCCTATTTAATAAATAAATATATAGTAAATAAAAAATAATTAAATAATTCGATAAATTTCACGAGACCCTACTACTATTTTTATTGGCAAACGATAAGTAGTCATAGATACCGTACTCTCGTTCTCATTGTTTCAGTTTAGAACTCTGTTTTAACTACAATTTTAAAAGTGCAAGTATGCTAGTATATACACACGCTATATCGACTAAGAGAATAATAAAACAGGATACTCAATTAGGAATATATTTATTCAATACCTGTGTCTCCTTTTCTTCTTTTTCTTCTTGCTCATTGCACTGCCATCGTCCGTCAATCCATTTTTGGCGCTGTAGTCGGTTGCTGCAATGCCTGAAATCAAATAATTACTGTTTAAGCGAGGGAAGATAGGACGCGCTTTACAAGCATTCATAACCATGTTATTCTGGCATTGTAAAATCGATAAAATAATTACTTCGCGACCTTTCCACATGCACACAGTTGAAACATTATTAATGATAATGTCTATGTAAACGCTAGCACATCTAATCACCAAGACAACCAATTAAATCTGTCACCGCGTTGGCACTTCCGTTCAGTGTTTTGCCAGCACCAACTAGTGGAAAATTGGATTAAATTAGACCCGGAATCCATTGCTCATGAATGTGCGTTGAGCTCAGAAATTGCAGTCATATCTACATTGGCGTTATCACCAAAATTCGGATGGATCTTTGTCGGTCAGTTTAGCCTAATCATAGTTGTGTTGACGTTTTGACCCGAAGGTATTTTAAATGAAAACTCGTATTGCTATAGTCTAAACGCTTTTGTACGGATATGTACTTCCCTCGCTACACAAAAAAGATGACTTGATATTTTTGAAGTGAGTTTGCTCTTTAGACACGAACGAATGGTAAGAATGGATAATCTGCGATTAACAGATTTTTGCATTAGATTTTTCCACTATTAGTTTGGTTGTAGAAAAATCACAGTGGGAAACCTCGGCAATCCATTAGTGTGTACACTGGAAGTAACCAAAGGCGATTGTGTTGACCTTGGCTGTCTTCACGGCCTTCCAAAGTGGCACCAAAAAAAAAGAAAAAAAAAGTCACTGTTGACATACCACTGACTTCCTTTCTGGGAGAGTCTGTTTGCTGACTTTTCTTCAATGTGTTTAATGAAGCACTTCAGACCCTGGAGGAGGATTTCCATGGGTGTTCTATCTTGCTTGTTTGACTCCCTCTCCGTGTTATCTGTGCTGGCGAATTGGCATTTTCCTGAGCCACTCACCTTCTTATAGTAGCAAACAAAACCAGCAAAGTGCATTACACTCACGGAATGCGTTCGCTTAATGAAAACTGCACTGACCCCCGCCAGCGAAGGTTCTCGAGTTCTCAAAGTTGTTATTTTTTGCCGGTAGATGTTGTTCTGCGGTTAGATGACGGTGACGACTTCATATTTAAGGTCGGATGGGGCTCGAAGATGTCACACAGATAAATGCCCCTCCATTGTATCTTCACTTTACCGATGCCTTAATCCAATCTCTCTCTCTCTCTCTCTCTCTCTCTCTCTCTCATCTCATCATCATCATCATCATCATGCGTATCAAGGATTTAGGCCTAGCATGGCCTGTTTCGGCCTTAGAAGTCATCGTTGAATCGTTTAAGAGGACGTCCTGGTTTTCTTTTTCCTAATGGCTTGTACTTTAAGGCTTGTTTTGGTAATCTTTCTGTTTTCATTCTTTGAACGTGTTCCATCCATTTATGTTTATATTTTTTAATTTTTTCTATTACTGATTCTTGGTTTAATTCTTTCATAATTTCTTCGTTTCTTTTGTGATCAAATAGAGTATACCTTGCAGTTTTTCTCATAAACTTCATTTCTGCTGTTGTTAATCTTTGTTTGTCTTTTTGTTTTATTGTCCAGATTTCGCTTCCATACATTCAGACCGGTAGGGCTAATTTATTTAAAGGGCTTAATTAAGTCTGTGTTTGAATTAAACACAGAGTTAATTACACCTATTATTTTCTCTCTCTCTCATTTATATTCGTATTTTGCGATAACGACCTGGATGTCCACGATAGTTTCTGTCTGAAATTCGCCATGAAAACACTTTATTCACTATTATCTCGTGGCGATTGAAACATTATTAAGGAAATATCGAAACAGGAACTGAGGGATGTGAATAGGTTTGTATCAGGTATTTGAAGGGGACGAAATGAATGTCCAGACACAATTAGAGAGAAATTTCTTAAAAAATTGGACTATTATTCAAGATTTCCAAAATACATTCAACCCCTTTATCCGAAATATTCATCAACGGATTCCAGTGAATTTGCACAACCGAACTCTTCCGTTCTGTTCTGCTCATCACAACACGACTCCTTCTTTAGGGCAGAGAATGAACCGCTTTGATTACCACATCAACGCGCTTTACATCACCCACTCATTCTTTCTTTCTTTCTTTGGCGGAGATTTCGTGAAGCTCGAGCACCAAGGAGGCACATGCGAGGAACAAAGAGGGTGCACAGAAGCAGCAGGGAAAACGCAGTGTTAAGGGACACATGAGGTAAACAGGGAGAAACTGTGAGTTTTTAAAAGCAGAGTGCCGCATACCTCGCACATCCAATATCACCAGCACGGCATCGTCGCTCCATCATATCTAACGACCGCCACCAATAGAACTCCCTTCCTTCCCCCCCCCTTCTCCGGGCAGAACCCCATTACGGGGCGTCTGCTGCGATTAGATCCGGAGAACCCGCTCCAGTCACTATAGCGACCGACATACCAGGGTGTCGGGGCTGGTGCGAGCGTTCTGTTCTGCGAAAATCGCCGTTGGACAGCCCAAATATTCCATTTATGTGGTGACTTACTAATGGCCCAGTAATTTAATTATCGCCTCCTTTCATGTCCGCCCGTGGCCTGCGCCGCGAGGCTAATAGTGCGTCGTTCGCGTGTCTGTCGTGCCAAAGCCGCTAAGCCTAATATCTGTATGTCACGAATGCTTCGGACCACGCGGTATTTGGAAACTGGTTGGTGTGTGAAAGGGATGGGGGTGGGTTGGGGGGAGCATACCGCATGACCAGTGAGGGAAATATTGTGCGCTGGTCACAAATAAAGACTAGCTCCTAAGTGGGTTTACGATGACGTCCACACGTAACCTGAGAGGCAGCACAATAGATGAGATCACCAGCGTGTTATTAGCCGCGGAATTAGGCCAAATTTCCAGCAAGTTCAGCTCGTGCAGTATCAAGTCCCCGATAGGATCTCTAATGGTTAATTCTTCGCTCGCATTCCTTCTTAAATCTTTTCGGTCCCTCTTAGTAAATAAAGTGCTCTATTAGTGAATCCCAACCGCTCTCTCGACCCAATCAGGGCCACCATTTTGTCGCGAACGTCACTTCCGTTTCCGAGAGTAAAAATTTTAATCCACTTAATATGACTCCTCCCCCCCCCCCCCCCCCAGTGCCCACTCGTCAATTATCGACATTTTTAAATTTCGATAATTACGAATTCCGTGCATGAAAAAAAAAAAAAAAAAAGCTTCTGTGTGCTACCAAGCCATCTCTTCCATTGCGCTGCAGCTTTATTATCAACTTCAAAGCGTAGAAAAAAAAAGACAGAAGGGGAAAGGAAAAAAAAAAAAAGAGAAATTAATCAAGCTTCGATATGAAGGGAAAAAAGATTTGGAATCTCATTGTCGGATAGTTCGTTGCTTGTTTCCGTCATTTCCGCTGATCTACCCTCCAGTGACTCTGAAATTTCTTTAGTAGGCAACAAACACTGAAGATCTAAAAAAAATTCATTATTTTTTTTATTAGTTTTGCGATTCATCTTCAAAGGACTATTAAGTTTCATTAACAGGATGAATGAAATCGATGCCACCCACAGTTATATTCTTAACACGTTCTTCTGTAATAAGCAAATGAACGAATTCGTAAAAGAGCATTCGCTACTCTGAAATTTGATTTTTAACAATAAAATATTTTGAAAACAACAATCAGTAATTAATGATTATGTTAATTACTGATTTTTCAATGTTTCGGCGCCATATTTACACTGGCAGCTCTTGCTGGAATACTTCCCATGCCCTGTTTTGAAAAGGGGAAAATTCAAATGCCATTCTTTTTACAGTTATGTTACAGAGTTTTTTTTTTTTTTTATCTGATCCACACACGAAAAGCCACAAGACCTTTAGCACATTAGTGCCGTGTGTGGGCAAGAGGAATAAAAGAAAGGAGGAATCTGTTTCACATTTTACTTGAACAGCTGAGGGTTCAAGTGAATCTCTGGGGAAGGCAGAGTGGGGAGACTGTTTCAAAGGACAGAAGCGGGTGGAGACGGTGAAGTTGGTTCGGTGAGTTTCAAAAGATGTCCTGCGATTGGAAAGACTTTGGTGAGGCGAAGAGCCTTTATCATGATTTTTTAATTGAAGGTGAGTCAACCAGTCTCATACGGAGGTTTTTTCCTTTGGCAAACCAGCCATGAGAATACATAATTTTCCACGCAAAGCATGCTTACAGAAGAGGGCTAACTATCTTATCCTAGTATTACAGTTATGAGACTCAAGGATACCTGGAAGATTGCAGGCGCTTAAGGACATATTAGAACCGCTGATGATGATGAGATGGATCTTTCCTGTACGTTCAAAAACGGCAATGCGTTTATCTTTATGCATTTTTTTTCACAAAATAGCTCTTTCTCAGTTATAGTTAAAAGTATGTGAAGTTGGTGGATACCATCCTAGCAATACAGAAATGTTTTTGGGAGGAAAGAGCAAAGCTAATAATAATGGTAAGTATTTTCCTAGCCTTCTGGTCGGAACATGAACTGTTCATTACTAACACCATGTTCCAATGAACTTGGAGAGAAGACACACAAGAAAGAAAAAGAAAAGTCTCATTGGCTATGTTGTTCTTCGTAGCGATATCTTTAAGTTCAAGACACAAGAATATTCAGAGGATTTGAAATAGCTGGCGACTGTTCAGTTTTGTGCAGGATGAAACTGAACGTCATACTGAAAAAAAAAGTAAGAAAACTTTAAAAGAGAATGAGTCAAAAGCTTTCAAAGGTGAACCGCAGACTCAGATATGAATTATTATTCAAGAAAAAGCAAAAGAAATGGAAGACCAAACCATACTCTCATAACTTTGTCTGTTCCTTGATTGATTCAGGCGGAGAAACATGTGATGACGTTATCTCCAACGATAGAAGAATAAGAAATTCATGGTCGAAGAAATTTCCGCACTGAATGTTCCCAATACGAGCTGAACACGCTTTTATGTGGCACACTCACTAGGGAAATACGGGTTGTCAGAATCACATGTTTACTTCAAGACAAATAATCAAGAAATCACAGGAATATAACAAGAAGTAAAATCAAGTTTAAGTTTTGGGGATCTAGAAGAGGCAAGGAAAAAAGCTGTTCAAAACACTACCATTGAAAAATATGCAAACATCCTGCATGTATGAAAGTTTGTATGAAAGCTGTAAGTCAGGTGTTAAAACTGAAGGAACGGATGACTTCGTGTAAAATCAAGAAGAAAAGTGGCATTAAATCTTATATCAGGTCGAAGATAATTAACTCAGTTATTTACTTTAAGCGGGCGATGTTCTACTCCTCAATAAGTCCGCTGTAAGTGAGTCATTTGGACTTTATCGAAAAATTACCGCTGTGAGCAATTTGGTATGAAAATCAGCAATAAAAATAGGCAGTCACTCAGGTGCATTTTCTTTTCAGAACCCACAGATTGCAAATTGAATATAGAAATAGATAGCAGAATAATAGAGTTAGGATCTTATGGTGGATAAATAAGTTTATATGGAATAAGAGGGAAATTAGTCGAAACACCATTAGCAGTATACAAGACAGTGTTCAAACCAATTTTAAGTTATGGATATGTGCTGGGTTAGAAATAAAACACTTGATCAAATACTAGAGACCATATGAGACTTAAGGTACCAAGAAGGAACATGAAGTTAGGAATGCGTAAGCAGAGCTAACCTCAGATGGTAGGGTCACTTAAACAGAACTGGAGAGGAAGGGTTAGCAAAATAGCTATTTGTTGCCTAGACTAAAGATCCACACTAGGAAAAAGATCCACACGAAGACAAACAGCTTGGCCGATTCATACAATAAATGCCTTAGAACAGCGCTTCCCAAACTGTGGGCCGCGGCCCCCTTGGGGGCCGTTAGTTTTGTTGAGGGGGGGGCCGTGAAACAATGAAAACAAATTTAAAATGTTTTAATAGTCTTAAAATTTTTTATCTTAAAAGAAACGTATTTAATTTTTATTATTTCTTTTTTGTTATTTTTTATATTTTAATGAAAGAATTCACGCATTGGTGTTGGTTCACAAATTTTGCTTCCTGCGTATTTCGGCGCTTAATGAATATTAGTAAATATATGCTTATTCGTATAAGTTTCATTTCAAAGGTATTGATAAGAAGCACAAAAAAAGCTTACAAATGCAAAATCTTGCGCTCATTTAACCCTGCGGAGGTCGCACTCGAAAAAAATGCAGCGTAGGTCGCGTGTATCTGAGCGATACATTCATTACTATTATGTGCTAAAATGCGATAAAACAGGAAAAAAAAAACTGCAGATATAATACATGTTGGTTTATTTATTTTCAGTTACAATCTAGAAATTATTGAACAAAGAAACAAACAAAGAAAAAGAACTAAACCAATACTATACAGACATCGGAGGTCGCGGTATCTCAGATGCAATTTATTATGAAATATCACAAATCTTTACATAACACGCGTTAAACCAAAACTGACCACATAAACAGTGTGCAATATCACTCGTAATATATGCATGCACAGCTACTCATGACCTCCAAGCTATACACTGAATTGTGTAAGAATATTTATATTAAAACAATGTATCTATCAGATCAGCTGCGACCTCCGCAGGTTTAAAACGGCCAAGTTTTTCGCACTTTAATAAATTAATGTTTCATTGCTAGTGTACACAGGTGCGGCGATGCGCGGGAAAGAAATACGCTTGGTGTGCATGTTTTGTATTGAATATAAATACAATAAATATATTATAATAATATATGTCTGTGTTAGGATTTTTTTCCGATGGAGGCCTTGACATTCATAAGTTTGGAAGCACTTCCTTAGAAGACCAAAATAAGATATGAGAATAGACTAATCCGAAGAAAAATTGCCCTTAGGACAGTAATAACATAAACTCAGTTACTATGTATAATACCGTCACAGTTTCCTGCATATCTAGTCTGTACACATATCAGAAATGATGATGATAATAGTGATGAATCATTAGATGATGTTGCCTAATATGCGAAAAAGAGACGGGCGATCTTGTGGTGGGTTGAGTGGTTCGTGATATTGACTGACGAAAGAAAGAACCGTTGGACTAGAGGGGAGTTTTTCCTTAACAGGGAACTCTGAACTCTAGGAAGCAGGTTGGAGGGATAACGAGAGGAACAGACAAAGCTATGAGAGAGAGAAAAAGAAAAATGTATTTTAAGAGGTTAAGCTAGAATTAGGATTAGTTAGATTAGGTTTCGCAAAACTTTATTTATTTAACCATCTATTGTTAGCCGTTCATAATATTAAATATTAATTTAATATTATAAATTTCGTATTCTGTATTTCAGCCTGAATATTACAAACCATCATCGGTGGCGACAGTAGTTAATTACAAAACAGAACGCAGCAACCGATTGAGTTGAACAAGTAAGAGCCGCGTGAGGTTATACATAAAACAATTCAGCGGCATAACTGAGGAAATATTTAAAAATAAGACTATCTTCGATTAGTATTACTTATCCGTTGTGTTTTATCGTGTTAATCGAAGAACCCGCTTAAACAACATTGAAATCTCCGTAATTAATCACTTGCATGTCATCGCTAAGGGCACGAATAAAACGAGACACCGGACTTCTAAATCGTTTACATATACGACATCTCTAAAGATCTTATTATTCCCCCCCCCCCTTGAAATATTGAGAGCAACTTGAAAAAGACAATTTGCTCCATTTTATTTTCTAGCAATGATGACAATCTTGTTCGCATTTGGAGAGCTTACTGCGCACAGTTTTATCCTGTATGTTTTTTGAATAGACTCCCGAAACCAAAATTGATTTTTTTAAAAAAATTAATTGTAGTCAGTTCCAATCAGTTGAAATTAAAAACATGTCAACTAGTACAGTTAGCAGAACATGGAAGCTAAAACGCAAACGCATTATTAATTGGGCTCAAAGACCTTGCAATATATAAGGATTGTGCAAATTTTCTTCCATGGACAAAAAATCAACGATTACTGACCTGCCACTTTTATTGCTAGAATCATCAGAGCGAAAATTAGGCCTACTGAAACTCTCGTTCTAAGTGGAATATGATCGATTTTTACTTGATAAAAGTATTCAACGGGACAAGTCTACTAAATTTAAAGCATCAATTAAAATTTAAAAAATCTAGAAAAACTGAAAAACCCAGAAAAGATGCCTATCCAGGTCGCATTCAATTATTCGCGACCATGCCTTGAACTATTTTTTGTTGTGTACGTTGTTGATACCCGCACACACCAACAAATCGCATTGCTCTCCCTCTTCGAAGAGTAATTCCTTGACCATCTACTTATAAACATAATTTATATTTCTTAAAACTCATCTAATAAGTGAGCCAGGCACTGAGGAAGCAGGCTTTTGAATGCGATACACATAAAAGCCACTGAACTGAAATGATTGTTTTGATTGAAAATGTAAATTCATCAATGGTGTTCCAGGTCTTTGGGACCCGTGGTCTGGCAAGTATCCTTGGCTTTTGTAATCGTAATTAATACGATATTTATGCCTCATATATGCTTGTGTTTTCTTGGCCAGTTGCAGAATGAAAAAAACCCGAGATTCTAGGGGCGAAAAACCTCTCACCTTGGTATGAAGACGGATAACTCAGCTTCAGTTGAAAAGTTTTTATAAAAATTTTCGGTCCTCTAGACAAGATTCGGTCCTGCTAATCCAAAGTCATCAGTAAAATAAACCCTTCAAAATAACCAAGATGTTCCTGCTTAAAACATCAGAATTCTCTGTATCTCTGAGTTTTGACGATGTCCTTTGATGGAAAAGACCTCAGTCGGAATCCTCTAGGATACGAAGATTCTTTTCAAGTTTTCTAAGAGTGAGGCAACCAGTCTCATGCAGTGGGTTTTTCATCCCGGCCACACCGGCTAGCAGAACAAACGCAGTTAACCAACACACAGCTCTTCTAGTTTTAACTAGTTGCTTCGGCCGTAATTCCAAAACAACTGATTTATCTATTTATTTCATTTTGTCTAATTATTTATTTAAACTTTTTGGCGAAACTCTTTCACTAAAGCTGGGGAACTTATAGCACATCACTACACAACATAGTTTAGTCAACGACTAAATAATCAACGATTTGTAGTATGTCACTTCAAATATACAAAATGGTTGCTAGCGAATGGATCCAGGATGGGCATTTGAATTCCAGTGGTAAGAAGTTGCGCACTTCTTAGCTGGATGCAGTGCAGACTATCATTCACATATCAGACGCATGTCGTCGCGAATTGCCTGTTTGGAGGGATGAAAAACCCGAGTTTCCGAGAGGAAAAACCCTCCACCACCTCGGTATGAGACTGTCTAACTCGCCTTTAGTCGAAAAGATCTGATAAAGGTTCCTGGAGTTATATACGGGAATCGGACACAAATCTTTCCGACCAAAGGATTTCGTCTATGCGACTGAGCTAGAAGCTCCTGACAAAATGGTAATGGTGTACTACACCAAAGGATGGAAATGTCAAAACGGACATTTCAACTGGAGAAAGAGTGTCCTTTTCCTTACATGCTTATCTTTCCCACTAACTGAAGCTAAATCAGATTCAGTTGAGCCTGTTTAACTCGAATGTTTGTTATCTAGAAGTAAACGTATTTTGATTACAAAAAACTCTTTGATGTGTGGATTTTCAAACCATCTTGGCAAAGACAATTGATTTTAAGTGAATGCAATTCCGATGTAAGGAAAACAAGGAAGATGATGCTTCTAATGGAATTTTTTTTTTTTTAATTCCATTATGTTATGTTTATCACTGGATAATATTATTCCATCACTACCTTTGTCTTTGTCGGATAGCCCGTGCTTTGTTCGAGTTCTGTGGCGTGGAAGTCTATTATCAGTCATTTTCAAAACTGGAAGAGTCATTTATAGTTCGTAACTATAAATGTGAACTATTTTTGCCATAGAAATGCCTAAAAGGGAGATCGGAGATCATTTAAACGTCACTGTGTTAAAATATATGAGTAAAACTCTGCCTGAAGCAACGACGAGTATGATGTGTAATCCTTGACATTTGTGTGCGGTTTAAAAATCCATAGTTTTATGGGGAAGAATGTCTACAGTGCTGTAGAACCCAAGAAAAAGGCGCCCTCTTTTGGCAAATATAACTTCTATGACGATGTAGAAGGAACTTTTTTTTATTATATTGTTATTTTAAAATAAACAATAAGACAATAAAATGTTATAGATTTTGCCAAAACTAGCTATACACGGGTAATTCCTGTATCAGAAAGGTTTGAGATAAGGACTGATGTGAGACAGAGTCGAGTAATGTCTGGATTACTTTTTAACGCAGTCGTTAATTTCATTTTTCTAAAAAAAGTTAGTATACGGAGAAGAATAAGATGGAATCTCATATCATATTTAGAAGATTGTAGAGGACAAAATCAGAAGCATTGGCATACGACAGCTGACAAAGTTGGACTTCGAATAAATGTGAATAAAAGAGAAGCTCGTAAATTGCACAACAAATTCAGAAAGAAATTAAAATGAACCAACATGCACCGGGAGAAGGTGAGAATTTTACGTACTTGGGAGCTAATGTGGATACCGAAAGAGATATGAGCCAAAGATTGACGAAAGCACACACTGCTTTAAGAAAATGGATGGAAACTATCGAGATATAGTAATAAAACCAAAATAAAGATCTTCAATAGCCATGCTAAGATCATATTGTTATATAAATCAGGGATATGGAAACTGACCGATATGTACAAATATGCAAGAAGCTACATGAAATAGTTTGGAAACAAAATATTTGCGTAAAATATTAAAAATATTTTGGCCTTAACGTATAACAAACGAAATAAAGTAAAAGAAAAGCTGGTTGGATATCTACTGAGAATGGACAGCGAGAGAAGTTTTGGATCCGGAAGGAAAAAACAGTGGAAGAGAAGCAGAATTAGCGGCACAAAGTAGAGTAAGTGGAGGAAAAGGATCTCGGCATTATGCCACAGGGCCCGAACTGAAAGGAATTGCTGTTTAGTTGAATTACTTTAACTCAACAGTGGAGTTACTTCATTGCTTCTGTTCGCTTTCAGCCTCTGTATTCACTCCTCTCTCTTTTTCTTTCTCTCCTTGTCTGTCTCTCTCCCTAACATCATACTTTTCTCTGTTTCGGAATACGCGAGATTTACGTTTCCAACGTTTGTGCAGTCTTAACAACAAAACTCGAGTATCATCACGTTGAACATGTGCAGTTCCCTAAACACCTTCAACCCCGTTGTGCACAGAAGTCACTGATAACAAAATAAAATAATAATAATACGAGTCTTCAGTTTGAGAACTAACGGGGGAGGATGCAATGCACGGCTGGGCAGGACTCAGCAAGAAACTTCAGCATCTACGTAACTCATCTCGACCCTAATCCACATCGCGTTAATGTTTCCGTTATTTATCCGCCAGGAGACGCCACCGTTTTTTTTTTTTTTTCCAACGAAATTCCATTTCAGGAGAAGAATTCAGTTCCACCATATTTACGTATCGTCGGTGCCATCTCTGGGGTTCGTGAGCCGAATTACGATGAAATTTCCCCTCATTGCCAGAGTGAAAAATGAAAGCTTTCGTCACCCAACGCGGAGAAGCGAACGGGGGTGGGGGAGTGGGGGGAGGAGTCGGTTCGGTTTTGCCGAGGACAATGGGTCAGCCTGTTTCTCTGCTTCGTTCGAAATCCCTTTTGTTGCAGCTGAGCAGCCACCAGCGCGGCTTACAGCGACTCGATCCGATAAACGGTCTGCCAAGTCATTCCAAGATTGCCCGTTAATCTCTAATCCGCGTCGCTCTGAAAGCCAGGAGAGGCTGCGAATTTCCTCGTGTGCCAAACAGCGCGCGCGGAGAACTGAGCGATCAACGTATTGTTATGTAGCAGTGCGTGCACGCCACGAGAGACTTGAGTCGTTCAAGCTCGGGGGCGCAGAGCGCGGCGATCAACTGCTAGGAAATGTTAGCTGTGTGTGTGTTTTGTGGATTGCCCGCGTGGTAATGAAACGGCTTAGGCCCAGTAATACCCCTGCCTACTCCAGTTAATTCAGTGGATTACGCATTATTGGGCCTTTATGGCCGTCAGGTCGAGTGTGGGATGAGGCTTCTCAGTTCGCTGTATTGCCACTAATGCGTATCGGTTGGCTCGACACAGAACCTTCGCTCTGAAGGATCGCAACTGGATGCACGGGACGAAATAATAATTCTGACTGCAGTTAATTCACAGATCTCGTTTCTGAATGTAAACCGCTTAATTGGTTGGTCCCGCACAATCATTCTCCTTCTTTTGCTGTTCATAATATTATTATTAAAAAAAAAAAAAAGTGTGTGTGTGCGTGTGTGAGAGAGAGAGAGTAAAGAAATTGATAGCAATGAAAACGTTCCAACAAAGTAATCTTTTGTGTTCCAATCGCAAATAATTTCAAAAATTATGATAAACTTAAATCGGCGTATTATGGTAGTCATGGTAACTGTATAGTATGTGGTTGGTATGCCAACGAGTTGAAATTGTTCAACAACACGAATCTGTCATGAGAGAAACAATAATATTTGAATATTACTTAAAATTTTGAAAGACGCACAGTTTGGGGGGGGGGGATTTGAAAAACGTCGTCTTTATAAACGTATAAGATTCATTAAATATTTGATTCTGTAATGGGAGAGGTTTAAAATTGTGCAGAAATCCTAAACCTGTGCTACACAGAACATTGGTCGAACCCTGTTTAGAGCGCAATGCGTGTTGGGCTGAAAAGACCTGGATTCAAATTCAGTCTCGAAGAAACCCTATCAGGTTTTTTATTTTTTATGGTATTCTTCTTATAGTAATTACTACAAGAATTATTGATATAAAAATGACTTTTATGATCCGAAGCTGAAGAGTAAAATGAATATGAGTAAATGTGTGAGCAGAATTAATTTAGGTCAGTTACAGTGGGAACGTTAGAAAGCGAAACAGGTGTTCCATGCCAAGAAAAAGATCCAGAGGAAAGATGCCGGTGGACTGATGTACTTAAAAGGACAACACATTGGAGACCTGAAAGATATCAAAGTAGTCAATAGGAAGACGGTAATAATGTAAACTTGATCACGAAGTATCCTCTCCACCCATTGAAGGTACGTGTGAATTTGATTACGATGGAATTTATGGAGAAATTTGATCTGTAATTTGAGTGGCCTACTAATCTCATTCAAACTGCCAATATGAATCACCACTGTAATTGTATGGAGATTGGACAAGTGACACAATGACTTACTGGGCATTAAATATTTTCCACGTTTCACTGATGAAAAAAAAAAAAAAACAGTCTGTTAATTTGGTAGGCTAAGATGGAACGCAGTATACGAAAAAAATCAATACAGATTTAAAGTATTGATGATTTTAGAGGTGTTGAATGCGTAATACAGGACATATACCATACTGACGTCTGTACGCTACTGCTATTCATAAAAATCAACAATAAACACAACAAAAAAAAAGACAAGCGAGCATAAAATATGCAATTTTGAAAGCGCATAAAGAAATAATGAACTGGCATTTACTTATTACCAAATATCTAATCAAAGATTTAAGATTTCAAACCGAAGTCATAATCGTACGAGGACTTATTATATTCTTCTATCATCACACATGCCCAGTGGGTGGCTCCGTAGCGCAGTCGGAAGGAACGATGACCTTTGACTTGTTCAAATCCCGCCTGGAACGAGGAAGGAAACCTTTCTGAAGAACTTTTCATCTGAAGGTGATTTGGTTGTCGTCATTACGGGGGGGGGGGGAGTGGCAGGACTTTTCATTCTTGAAACTTGGGTATTTCATCCTTCTCTCTGAACATTTTCTTTCATGCGTCTATTCTTACAAGGGATGACAGTTAAATGTCTTAGCTTTACAGGAAAATTAAGGACAGATTTTGTATTTATTTGCTATGAATAATTGGTTTGCCAAGTAACGGGGCTGAAAGGTATGCGTGTGTGTGTGGGGGGGGACGTTCCCTTATCGTCTGGAAACTAGTGTTCTAAAGAGATGGGCATAAATTATAGTTTGGAACTTATTAGGGGATAACCGATGGGGGGGGGGGAAGAGGAAGCGACAATCAAGAAGTCCAAACGGGACTCGAAATGCGAATCGGATCCATCAGGGTAATTGCGCGAGTGCATTTCACCTCTTCCGAATGAAGTGAGCGAAAGCGTGGACTGTTACTACGGCGAAATAATTGCTTGGATGTGTGTGGCCGCACTGCACGGGCCGAAGTCAGCGCACAATTAGCGACTGATTGGTAATTACCGACTTATTAGTAATTAGGCGGTTATTAGTAACGAGATGACGTCACAATCGTTGCGAGCAATGGCCGACGGTGTCGACGATTATGTCGCCCAGGTCGATATGATTGCGTACAAGAAGCCGTGAAAGGGCTCGTGGCCCACGCGGGCCTGTAAACACCTCCGCCGAAGCCATTAATTTCGCGGGTAAACAGTCCCCGCGGACGCCCATTCATCACCGGAGTGAGGAGACTCCTCGCCCTGCCAAGACGGTTCCGGACGCCCCCTTCAAGTCAGCACCTCCGCAGGGACCTGCGGGCCGTCTCCGCCCGCTCCTTGCGACCATTGGCGCGACCACTCCCTGCTATTTGTCACCCGAACAACGCGGCTGAATCCAGGTGGGACCGACACGCGCCACGCATATGGAAAGCGGACTCTTGTGCGTGCTGACCGAGCGGTAATGTACAGTAATGACCGCAGTCTCGTGCCGTTACGCCACCGTTCACACATTGCGCGTTGCTGCACCATTTTGCTAATTGTAGCCTTCGTCGCTGGTGTGGCCACGTCAACGCACGCAACGCTGAGAAGAAGGCGTTCGTCGACGCTGTATTCATCACGTCCATCCGCACTTTTGGAAGACACGAAAAGTGCAGTGTGTGTGTGCGCGTTCCAAGGCAGGTTTAGTCTCCCTTTTCTAGAAATTTCCCGTCTACCGAATGAAGTGATCGTTGCCATGCTGCTGAGCTGTTTGTGCCGCGAATTCTCAGCCCTTCTGTGACTTCCTTCATGCATTAATCCATGCAAGATCTGTCCACTCTGTCATCTCCTCCTGTCGTCTTTTGACACTGCAGATGGCAATTCCTGTTACTTAAATCTACACTCAAACTTTACTACAATTTTTCTCTCTCTCTCTCTCTCTCTTTCTTGAGTGAGAAAGACGAACAGAGAGAGAGAGAGATTACGGATTGAAAAGTGATCCACAAGTATTTTCGTCTGAACCTGGCCCTGACAGACAGATCCTCCCACAGTGTTGTGATGCCTTGGGGCACCTGCCACGTATTCCTCTTATCCAAACAAAGCCACCTGTAAGAACAGGATTTGGCTACGCACAAAGAAAAAGAAAACTTTGCTGCGAAAGAAAAAAGGAGACAGCTGTGGAAAGCAAAAATCGCCACAAAAGGGGGCCGCATTGGGATTTGGAATTTGTTGATGCAGCCTGTTGCATTCGTTTTTTATTTTAACCACTAGAGGACGTGGCATTCGCATCTTGTTTTCCTCGTAAAGATCTTGATATCAATTTGAATCCTTTAAATGGATGGCAGAAGCCTGTTCGAGAGCAGAGTTTGGAGGGGGGGGTGAAAGATTTCAAGAGAATCGATGGCAGCGTATTATCGGTAGGGCGGAGGAGGTGGGGCGGAGCACGAATCTGCTATTTGTTGCAAACAGGTTCGACACTGTTTAGCAAGCATATTGGGGATTGATGTTTAGGGAAGAATATAAATAGGAAAGCGGATTCAGACAGAATGTGCACATCGGATCGGATCCGATGAGTAGATGGCGTGTTCGTCTTTGGGCGGTTGAACAATACATCGTGTTAACCCAGTTGCAGTTTTTGTTTATGGGATTAATTTAAAATTTAATTAGAAATAAATTCTCTAATACTTCGGTTTTAATTTCAAACAACATGACGTAATGTTGAGCTCATCATCATCATGCGAGCTCCTTTTAGAGCTCAGAGCGAACTTCAAACGCCACACAGTAAACGTCTTTCTTACCGCGGGATCTTAATTCTTCCAAAAAATACTTGTATTCGAATTACTGGCATTATTTTGTGGAAACCCTGGAAATTAAAGTTAAATTAAACATCACGAATGCAACAGTGCTAGGTCGGTCGGTTTCGACGATGCTCTTCGGTTGGAAAGACCCGGGTTCGAATCGAGTCCAGAACGGCGGTCGGGAGAAGACACGGAATTTACAGAGGACCATCTGTTATGGGCATGGGGCTGACCACCGCCCCTGGAATAACAGTTTGGAAATTCAGGAGCGCTTGGAAAGTTAGAAGTGCTACAAAAATCATAGCAAGAAGTTCAAAGAGAAGAACAAGCGTGCGATTTATATTAATTATTCATCACGTCGTGTGTGTGTGTGTCAGTTTATCATTTGAACTTCAAACTCGCTCTGACACTACAATCAACTGGTGTGACGAGAGTTATTCGCATGTGACGTCATTTTCACGCTGTACGGTCTCTCTCTCATACCTGACAGAGTTTTTTCGGGAGTGAAGTCTTCTGCCAGAAGAAGTGGCAGAGGGTCGCTTATGTCCTTTCCACAAACAGTTAGTACGACAATCGGAAACATCCATGCCCACGGCGGGATTCGAACTCACAGCTTCTTGTGTGGACTGACCACTCGGCCAACCAGGCCGACATGAGGTGACAGAGCGGAGTAAATAAGATTTTCCAGGTGCTCAGCATACCCAAAAGCATCCGATTAGATAAGGGTGGAGCGCTGTCCTTCCTTATCATAGCTTCAAATGGTCTTCTGCCCAACGCGACGAGTTCTGCATCCCCTGAGTTAAAACCAACCATCGTTTGATCGCAGTGTTTGACTTATAAGCAGCCAAATCCTCTGTGGAAACCGAAGCGAAGGAGTTAAGGCAGTTGCTGCATTGTACAAAGAGGAATTTTTATATCCCCGAGTAGTTGTACGCAGTAATAGTAAGATGGTTTGAGTGAATATAAGAAAATTAGACCATCAGGGGAAAAAAAACTTTCCTACGTAGATGCAGTTAGTTTTTTCTGATAACTGAATGAAAATGTAGGCGTACTGTATCCGCTCATTGTATAATTATGTATGTCGATAATCAGCGAGTCTCAGAGGAAGAGGGCGCTGTGATCGATTGTTTAGTTGACTCTTCGCAAAGTAGTACTTCTAACTCCTATTATCTGTTTTATAATGAATCGAAATAAAAGTAATTTATATCGGAAGCGACGGCGAATTTACATCATCATTGAATTGTTCTTATTTACGGCAAGTAATTCAATCATTTAGCGCCACCATTTTCTCTCACGAAAGATTTAGTTTCAATGTCCAAATGTTTCAAAATTATGTTCAAATTCAAATTTTGAGTGGTAAATTTCTCAAAATATGCTCGCTGCTGTAAATAAAATAAATAAATAAATATATAAAGAAACGAGGATACGGCACGTCTGCTGTGTCCGCGATACGCTACGATAAATATAGCCTGGGATTCACTGCTGAATTTTCAAGGGGAAAAAAAAAAGGTTTTTTTTCTTCCTATTCCACATGTCTACACCCCAATATTTAAACTTTTTAATTTTTTTCCTTTCGTTTTCGTAGAATGAGTAAAAAATTGCATTTTATGAATTCTTCTTTGAACTTGTTTCGGTTCCGTGAAAATTCACCGAAAATTTTAACTAAAATTTCATTAACTGATCCAGCCAAAGCAGAATTGCTAATATCATTTCTAAACATTTTTTCGAAAATGTTTTGATAAAAGTGATCCATTTAGAACAAAAACGGAACCGTTCAGACAGGTTCTGGTACCGACAACTTCTACTAAGTCATTTAAGTCAGAGAGTTATCGTAATACATAATTTGGACACGTCATTTCTTTGTTGCCCCGAATATAGCTGAACTGAAAACTGGAAAGAGTTCGACATTTTCTTGTAAAAGTTTCAAATAGCGAATCTGAGTAAAATTCATCCCATAATAATTGCTGTATTGAAGTCGCACATTACTACTAGCAACCACAATGATAATCATGGAGCCTGCATAGGCTGCGCATTTCCTCCGGGAAACAGGCAAATCAGTCCCATGAACAGACATGAAACATTTAACGGACAAGAAAGACAATAAGAAACCATATTGTAATTATTATTATTATTATTACGGATATCTCCATGGAGTCAGTAGACTCATCGCGGGAGACCCAAACCATCAAAACAATATCAATCATATCGCTTCTTGAATTCATTTACAGACGAAGAAGTGACAACTAAGTCAGGCAATGCATTCCACTCATTCACCACCCTCTAGGCGAAAAATCCCGTTCTCACACCCTTGTTAACCACACTTTTCCTCAACTTCCAGGGATGACCTCTTGTTCTTCCATCACTATCACAAAGCTGAAACATTTCCCCTGAATCAATCTTATAAAAACCGTTCAGTAATTTAAATGTTTCTATCATATCCCCTCTTCTTCGCCTATCAAGCAATCTCTGCAATCCACAAGCTCTCAATCTATTAATGTAGGGAGCATTTTTTACATCACTCACCAACTTGATCACTCTTCTCTGAACCCTCTCCACAACCTCCTCATCTCCAAGGAATCCAGGCGACCAGACCTGAGCACAGTAATCCAAACGTGGAAGTATCAACGCCTTATAAAGGGGATTAATAACCTCTTTATCTCTGGATGTCAGTGTGTTCTTCAATAACCAAGTAATCCTATGAGCTATCTTGGACACCTTAGCAATGTGTCCTCTGAACTTCATCTCCCTATCTACCAATACCCCTAAGTCCCTAGCCTCATCAATCTCTTGGAGTACCTTTCCATCGATGTAGTACACAGCTGGTAATCTTTTAATCCCAAAATTCATGACTTTACACTTTTCCACATTGAACTGACATCCATTATCTTTAGCCCATTCTACCAGCTTATTTAAATCATTTTGCAAACTCTCAACATCAGCTTGATTTTTTATTGCGCTACTCAACTTTGCATCATCAGCAAACAACTGAATATCTCCCTCCAAGCCATTTCCCATATCATTTATGCAATAAATCAAACAATTTTACATCATGCCATCTACCTGTGCCCTCCTCAAATCGAATTCTGCAATTATTCCCTATTAAAGTAGCATTGCTTTCTCACTCTGCACGGTTCCGTATTTGTTCTGAATGGGTCACTTTTATCATAACATTTTCAAAAAGTTAAAATTTTCGGTGAATTGTCTTTCGATTAACTTTCCCTTGTTTCACAGAAACCTGACCACACGCTACAACTTTAATCGGATTCATTAAAACCATTCTCCTGACATTCGACCCAATCTAAAAACAAACCCTGCGCCCCCTTTAAGTAGTGACAGTCTTTGAAAAACCTCTAACGAAGCAACGACATTTTACCAAATTAATTTCTAATATTGTCCCGATGATTTCTCTTACTTTGTTTCTTTCCAAGGCAAGTAGGGGGAGTGTCCAACCCTTTAAACTCCTTCGTGCTCCAGCGATTACCCAAATTCGCACCACCTTAATAATTGCATTAATGAGCTGTTTGGAATCGCGCGAGTTCATTTTTCGAGCGACTTGAGATTGTGGATCTCGTCAAGCGCTGTCCTATTATCTTTTAATTTCGGCGCTGAGTGGCCATCTGTTTACATAAACAGCACGTGCCCTCGAAGGGCACACCTTCGCAGTGGAGGAAGATTAATCTTCGCTACCTGATGGCTTCGAACAGTTAAACAAACCTCCTTCTCCGAGAAGCACCTAAGAACCCCGCGCAAACTGAATGATTGCTCCCAAATTACTGGAGAAAAATTACGGCGGCGAAAAAACCCGTCTTGTGTGTCTTCTTAAAAGAGCAAAAACGCGGCGAGCGGATATCTGGTGTAGCCTTAGCAACACTTCAATTGTCTTTTCCGCGCGTAAGCTTTAAACGAGGAATTATTGCTAAGGCACACAGTGGGGGCGCCAAATTACGATCTGACAAACACATGACAGGGGCAAGGTAGCGGCCGATCGCACAGAACGCCAGCGACAGTTTACAGCAATTTGCAGACGGAGGCAGCGTTGCCAGGTTGGACCGAAAAGCAGCTCCAAAATGGGCACGTTGTGCAGCTCGTGATAGGCAGGAGCTGTCAGGGACAACAATACTCTTCATAGATCTCGCGCCACGATTAAATAACGTGCGTCCCGCGAGACGTCGCCAACAAGCTGTTGATTAATGCCGCAATATCTCGGCTCGGATTCTAAAATGTCCTCTCCTAACAGAAGACAAAGATTACTACAAAGCTACAGTAAATTATTTTCCAGTTGCCAGTAAAACAACGCGTCTCGAGGCTCGCCGTTTACTACGCCTTATTTTACCTCAGCGCACTTCGTCAATTTTCCCCAGTCCCGGACATGCTGGGGCCCCAGTCGACTCTGTTACCCTGCCTCTCTCTCTTTACGTAATGTGACGTTAAAAGCCAAGCGGAGACTGCGACGTTTTCATCCAATTACAAAAGTCTATTGGAAAGTCTCAGCTTTAGCCATCAGTCTAAAGTCTACATTATCTTGTCGTTGGCACGGTGAGGCTGTTTCCAAAGTACAAATCGTGAAGACTTTATTACAGCAGTCGTTAAGAGGCGTACACCCAACGAAATAGAGTACTTGTATCAAGAAAGTATACCGGGTTGGAAACATCTCAAACAATTATCAGACGAGAAACTGGATTCTTTTAACAACGAAACATAAAATAAAGCGAGCAGAATATTGCATGTGAGTGGCGAGTGAATACAGACCTTTCTTTTCTTTCTTTCTTTTTTTTTCTTTTTTTTTTTATTCAGAGCTTTTGAATTTATAATAATATCATGTGAAAACTTAATTCGATAGCAGATGTTTTAATGTGTTTATTAACCGCTTAGCAGTTATGTGGTTTTTAAAAACTGGCACAATTTTTATATTTTATACTTCACGGCGTGGCGCTGTGCGTTAAACTAGTAACAACTGGCAGAGATTTCCAAATTTAACATAAAGATTCTCGTTACCAGGGAAACGCAAACGAAATTGCTGTTCGACTGAAATTAGGGATTTTGAAATTGCTTAAACCCTTAATTAACATAAATAGGAAAACATTTAACTTTATAAACATTTGGCAGTTTTGTTTTTTAAACTTTTAAATCCCATCTATAGTCGGAAAAATTCACAAGGTATAATATAATCAGATTTTATTATTCCAAGAAAAGAAAATGATGTCAGGAATAGATTTATATATATATATATATCTTTTTTTTTTTTTTTGTAATATTTCGCATCAGGAATGACTTTTGGCTATGACTTAAATAAAATAAAATCTTACCGTTGAATTTATTTCGCTTTTAAATAAATCATCGATATTGAATGATGAGAGAGCAATTGCATAAAATTAAAACAATGAATCATCCTGTTTCAAATTTATTAGAATTAGTACACAAATGAAGTAAATTCCTAAACAAAATTCATTGTGCAGAAATCAACACACCCTGGCGAAAAATATGCTAGATAATAGCAAGTAGACAAACATTTATTATAATAATAAAATTAATTCGCGAAACTTCTTGCTGCCGTAATCTAGTATTTGTTCTATAAATAATTGGTGTTCATTTTAAATTTTTTTTGTGCTTAAAACAAAAAGATGTAGCACTCTCAAGACAAACAGATCTATATTAACTATTAAAATTATTAATTACTAGACGTTTAATAGAGACATGCGCGTTAGACATTGTGTGTATATATATATATATATATATATATATTTAATAACGGCTTCAGACATGTAAGAGAAATAAGAGCAAGAAAATTTGTGCGTTGATAATATGTAGTGTAAACTACGGAACTAATATTTATTTTATGCAATAATAGGACACAACTAGAATAACGAAAGAAGTTATTTGGAGGATACAATAACGTATACTTTCTCAGTGGGTTTGAAAATATCGCAAATGAGACATATTGGTATTGTATAAACTATATCAATGGCTCGAAATTATAGAATAATTCATAATTCATTTCATACTTATACACCCAAGAAGCATTTTGACAATTTGTATGGTCTCATAATGACAGTACCAAACAGACAGATTTCATGATAATGTAATAGAAGATAAGTACG
This sequence comes from Typopeltis vanoorti, assembly GCF_054136105.1. NCBI lineage: Eukaryota > Metazoa > Arthropoda > Arachnida > Uropygi > Thelyphonidae > Typopeltis > Typopeltis vanoorti. The sequence goes on from NC_143558.1 coordinate 7,168,193, forward strand.
CAAAAAAATAAAATAAAATAAAAAAAATACAAGAGGATGGTTGTGGACATATTAACGAATGTTGTTCCTTTTCCTTTTGGATGAAACTGTCGTTCAGGAAGAATTTTTCACGCATTGCCCCTATATAGACTATTGTCATATTATGATTAACGTACTGAACTTTACATTGGTGAACTTTTTTTTTTTTTTTTTTTTGAAAAGACAAGCCCTATAAACTCAAAGAGCTATTATGCTCTTTTAGAGTAGGTTTTTACTTTACAAACATCCATACATAAGGGGGAATTCGAACCCATAACCTATTGGTTGGAGAGCCAATTGGGGGGTGAAATATTATAACAATGCTTCATTAGTGGAATTCATCTAAAAGATACATAAATACCGTAGGACAATATATATGATCTGTACCTAAGTTGTACTTGGAAGTACAATTTACTTAACACACCATCTTCACTCTTTCTACATTAGTATGGATCACATTATGAAGGAAAGCGGTATTAAACCCGATATCATAACTGGAGGTGTTAATCGTAGCTCTTTGCGGATGATGTTATACTTATAAATAAATCCAGTTCCAGTCTGCTGGATTCCCAGACTCAACTGAGTAACTTCTGTAATAAATTCATTATGAAAATCAACGTTAATTAAAAAGACAAAGATAATGAAAATAGGCAGACACATTGAAAATAAACATTAACTGTATCCTGAATGGAGAGATCCTATAGAACAAGTAAAACATTTCAGCTATTTAGGCACAGTTTTTAGTGACGATGCCAAACTAAATATGAAAATAGATAATGAAATAAACAAAGATAGTATGGCAGGCAATCAATTGATAAATTTATATGGAATAAGAGAAAAATTAGTCAGTTTAAATTTATTCAATTGATTATACATGAAATACAGTGTGCAAAGTGATTTTGTGGATCTGAGAGCTTGCTTTAAAAAAAAAACGCTCAAAGGCTAGAGCCTGTTAACATAAGAGTTCTCAGAAAAATTAGGGGCGTGAACCGATGGCATCAATGGTAGAACCGTATTAAAAAGCGTATGTTGTGGGAGAACAGAGCTAATATCACGTGGTATGGCCACTTGAAAGGATAATGAAACAAGTGTTTGATGCAGGGCCGGCTCTACCGACGGTGCAAGACATGCATTTGCACGGGGCAGCAAGTTTTTTTAGGGCGGCAAAGTTGGCATAAACTATACGAAAAATAAGGGAGAAGGGGCGGCAAAATATGCTACTGCACGGGACGACAAAATTCTTAGGGGCGACCCTGGTTTGATGCCAGGATGTCAGGAAAAAGATCCTGCTGATTTATACAGCACGAATTGCCTTAAGAGACATCTGGTGATACTACACATATTTCTAAATACTTATACGGTTAACCAATGAGAAAAAATATAATTTTTCTAGTACACATGGGCCCTTAAAGCGTTTCATTTCTAAGCTCTGAAGATGTTGGAGTCCTGAGAGATAACAGCGTAATTCGGAAAAAAAGTGTCAATAGGAATTATTAATAATGTAACTTAATCGTGTTATTATCTTTGTTTTTGCATTGCAATAACATCTACAAGTATTACGACTGTGCACCAGTCATCGTTTGGATCTGCAGTCACTGGAGCTTATGCGGCCTTGTAAGTGATGTGTGATCTTCTGTGAATTTTGCAGCTTTTCATCCCGGTGGTATTACTTGAATACTTCAGAGAAATGAGAGATTTAACAAAGTAGTGTTAATTTTCAAATTCATAAAAAGACACCTTACGTATTTTAAACGATGGTCTGTTTTGTTATATCCTAGCGCCACAGAAGAGGTTTTGTGTGCGTGTGAGGAGACGACAGTGTTTAGTGGATGTTTTGTTGGAGTAATTCTCATCGAAATAGTTCCATAATTTGAGGTGTAATTAGGCCAACTAGTATCCGGTAAGTTTTAACTCGGAAATTAATGTTGCATTCTTACTAAATAATTTCGTGCTTGCACATTTGAGAGTAAACCAGATATTTCATTTTTTAATGGAAATTTCAAAAAAGCTGAATTAATAAGTAAACAGAGCCTACCTATTTGTTAAATTTGTTTGTTTAGAGCAGTGGTTCTTAATCTTTTCGAAGTCACGGAAAGATCACCTTTGATTATAAGAAAAAATTGGGGAACACCAAAAGCATTAGCGACATAAAACTAACAATAAAAATATATTCATAGAGTTGCCTTTTATAAAAATGGAACTTGAGATTGTCGGCTTTTGCAGATTTCAGCAATATCAGGTATACTCTGTGATATACTGTAGCTACCCTCATCTCTTTGTCTATATTAATAAGTTTCACGCTTTTTAGTTTTTATATTGGTTAATATTGAGAAAACGAGCTCACACAAACATGATGTTGAAAACTGTAACACAATTTTCAGTGCCCTTGTGGAGAGAGCGAGCTGGGTATTCGGCTTGGACACAAAAATCCAAAATTCCTCAAGAGTTATTTCAGAAAATTTCATTTTTAGACTACGATCCGTTGAAAAGGTAACTAATTGTTCTTCTTCTTGTAACGAAAATTCACAACTCGATGTATTAACTGTGCCAAATGGATTTCGTATCCAACCATAAATGTGTGTATTTAAGGAAGGAAAGTAACTTGAAATATTTTCTTCCAATATTGTTAATAGTTCTGTTATAACGGAATAATTCCCTCGATATTTTATTATGAAGCGAAGGAAACATATCTGCTGTATTTTTTTCTCATGCGCGATTTTTCCAAAGAGATACTTTTTTCTGAAAAGCTGACAATTTGTCAGTGGATGTCAAAATATTTTCATTTTTCTTTTGGTTACTTGTATTAAACCTATTTAAGTAATTAAAAATATCCGTTAAATATGCCATTTTAGCATACCAAATATCATTTTGAAGACATTTGTACCTTCATCTCGAAAAGAGGCCAATAATTCATTCTTAAGTTATAAAATTCGGAAGAGCATTTTACCTCTGGATAATCATCTGATTTCAGTGTGCAAAAGCAAAGATTCATACTTGACTTTCATAGATATGCAAAGTTTATTAAAAAGGCGTGTTTTTAAAGGTCTTGACTTGATGGAATTTACCATATTTACAACTTGGTCTAGTACAGGTTTTAATATTGTTTTTGAAACCTGGGATTCTCTGTGCAAAAAACAGTGCGTAGGTATAATACTTGGGTTTGTTTTCTTTGCAAGGGTAACGAATCCTTTAATAGAGCCTACCATTGATGGAGCACCGTCCGTACAAATTCCTGCAAATTCCTACACACAGCTCCCACGAAGTTTTAAAAATTTCTAAATATGACGTAATAGAGTAAAAAAAAAAACTTTACCGGCGGAACACTTGTAACTAGTTCGCGGAACACTGGTTAAGAACCGCTGGTTTAGAGAATGTTGTTTAAAAATAGAAATTTAAGAAATCCAGCAAAGGATCTGTAAAATAACTTTCTATGTAAAAGCGCACGAGATGCATTTCTGTGCCTGTTTAAAGTTAAGTGATGGTCTATTATCGAGATAATAAAGGAAATTGCTACTCTCTCGACAATTATCACCATCCAAGGAAGACGTGCGTGATTAATGATGTTTGCCCACCTCCTCCAGGGGGTGCGTCCGTTACTTAGAACCGCTCATCTGTAGATAGCTCGAATGAGACGAAAACTCTCAGCTGGTGGTTTAGTATCAACCAATAAGGACAAAGTGTGTTAACCCTAGTTCGGTATTTAGGCTAGAATAATAAGGTGTCTTTGGCAGCATCACACGTTCGAGTTATATGCGTAGAAACAGACTCGCAAGACTGTTTTAAAATTAATATAATGAGCAAGAAAAAGGTATGAAGCATTTGAAATCAGAAATAAAAATATCAGACGAATGTTATTTGGTATTTTTGTCTCTGGCCTTATTTAGAAGCTGCAGTTTCTAAAAGTGATGGCACTACTAGAATAGCTTGGAGCAGGGGTTGGCAACCTGTCACCCACGAAAACATTTGGGAGTGATCCCGCCGAAAGTTTCTATTTGAAAAATAATGCTCTAAATTAAAAAAATAAAAGCAAATAAGTTAATTTTTGTGTGTTTTTACATTTATATTTCGTACAGTTTGTGAACTACGTTTATCGTCTCAGTTTATTTACAATTCTTGTCGACGCATGCGCATATTTAGTTTCATAATTTCTAGAGGATAATAAAATGATTGTTGTGTTATTTATAATTTTTAGGAATTAGTAATTTAAAAATAGAATTGATTGATTAACTTAATGCTTTAAAATTGATATAAAATTGACTAACAGATTTTTGTACTATTTTTCCCCCCCATAATCATTTTAAGATGAATAAAGGTTTTGTTTTTCTGTAACACTTAATATTTCGTTTATAAACCGTATAGTTTTTTTACTAATATCACCCCCCCCTCCCCTCGTGTGATCCGCGTATTAAATGGTGAACATACAAATTGCAGTCTGCGCGGTTAGCCTAGTGGCTGTGCGCCTCGCAACCATATGCCTGGGGAAGGAGTGTCCTAGGTTCGATTCCCGTTGACGACGTGAGGAGCTTAAGGATCTTTCTCAGTCACAGCCAAGTTAGTTGGTCTTGGGCGTGGACGGTAGGGTTTTTCTCCCCAGTTTATCTGGGGTTTTTCCTCCTGCAAGCAGGCAAACCAGCCCCGTGAACACACACACGGATCTACAGACATGGGACACACCGGGAGGCATAGGGCTAGCCACTTTATCCTCGAGACCGGTACCGCTTGGAAGGGCTAAAGATAGCTCTGTAACAGGCCGGTAGGCCTAATATGTAGTAGGAGGGGTCATACAAATTGAAAAAAAAAAAAAAAAAAAAACTTGAAGAATTCATATTTCGATCTATTCATTAGTGAATTTTTAGGATATGCTGGCATGGCAGCCCTGTTTCAAATTATGTGGTCCTTCGTAATGGCCAAGTTGGTTAGTTGTTTAGATATGGTCAAGAAACTAAAGTTGCGAGATACAAAATCGTCTCTCCCAGTCACGTGTGTTTTGTGATTGTTTATTAGTTATGGAGGAAAAAAAAAAAAAAAAAACAGTTTCTGGGAGGAATACCATGTGACTGGAATTTCATTCTACAAGCACTTACAAAGTAAGCGTTCTGGCATCTGAGACTGGATTCGAACCCAGGTCTTAGGAGGGTTTCCTCCCCGAAAAACTCATTCCATACACCCAATGAACAAAAAAGCACTCGCCTCATAGTTTTAGTTACTCTGCGTAAATCACGCATGCCAACAGAAACTTTTGAAAAAGAGAGAAAAACAACAATAAAAGAAGAAAATACTGCCCCACCCCCGGAACAGTATCAGCATATCTAGCGTAGTTGTTAAGTGACATTTCTCTTCATTTAGAAAGACCCGGCTTCGAATATTGTCTCAAACTATCCTTCAAAAGTTTCACGGTAATTTCAAGATACCACCACCAACATGTACTGAGTTTCCATAACAACAGTGACGTTTCGCGTTATATGAAGCCTGGTTTACCATTCTCCAGTCCATTATAAACTCTTCATATGAATAGAGGAACCCGATATTTTGCGGTAATCGATCCCACCTAGTGAGAAGATGGGAAATTCAAACATCCTAACGAAGTGGGTCATTTATAACATCTTTCCGCCTCTTTAGTCTCCAGGTGTGCCGTGCACTACGATATTAAGATGGTAGTTAAGTCTGTACGTGCTGTCCTTTCCAATGAAGCCACAAAGTTCATCAACACGAGTCATATTATGGATTTTTATCCCTTGTTTTAAAATCGAGCCAAAGCTCCAGTGTTGATAATGTTTTCAGCTCTATTTTGACTTACCAGCTGTTTGAATTCATTATGAAATTTACTGGAATAAATACAGCATATATAAATAAATAAACAATACTGTTAATCACTCCTCTATTTCATCTCGGTAACTGAGACATTGTCAGGGAAACGACGACATCAACAACATCCGCCTAGAAGAACATAAGAAATACATGTGTCAACGTAAGTATGGTTAGTCAGGGCTCGCTGACCATGCCTTGGATATCATGCACAGAATCAAATAAAAAAAAGCTACTATGCTTCACCACAAAAAATACAATTTAAAAGATTTTTTTTTATTTTTAGAATCAATAGCAGATTTAAAAAACAGCCTAATCTTAATAAATATGTTATGTTGAACTTCCCAATATTTGGGAATTCTAGAGGGCGTCCCTAATAGGACTTTAGGCTTCAGTTTAATCTTTTCCACTTATTGTTTTGTGCAAAATTGTGTTGTAATTTAATATTGTTTCCCTGAGGATGTCTCAGTGACCGAGATGAAATATAGGAGCGAATACCCGTGTTGTTTAATTATTTATATGCGCTGTATTTATTTCAGTAAACCTCATAATGACTGTAACCTTTCTGTGGCCTATCAGCAGGAAATCTGCGACGAAAACTCAAGCTGATCATTTTCAGACTCCACCCCAGTTATTGTATCCATAATTATGGCTATCCAGGCATGGACACGTTACTAAAGGGCTTCCTCATCTTGGCTCACCATGTTTTGCCAGTCTTCCTACTGCTGGCTTGTATTTCATTCGAGTCTGAAGATTTGTTAGTAAGATCTGAAATTCGAGAGGTGGTCACGCACGCATAACGTTCGGATGAGAAAATTATGTTGTCTCAAACGGGAAAATTTTTGAGATGAAGAACAAGTTCATACACCATGAAGGATACTCTAAGAAGAAAAATCTATTCGCTAGCCCACAGTAAAAAAAAAAAAAAGACCACATTTCAATCGAAACGAATAATTCTAGTCTTTATTCGTTTTCTTGTACATACGACAAGAAGTGAAAGGTTTTAAATAGTTCCATGAATAATTTTGTTCTCATCTCATCGAATCTGAATCTCCCATCAACTTGTTGGACTCAACCGTCTGTCATGGCCATGTAACTTGGCTGTATGCAAATCTGATTAATATTACTACAGGGCGGGGATGCTACGTTCTCTGGGCCTGTTTATTTTACTTAATTAACATTGCTTAATTATAAACCCGAGTTTCGGGTTTATAATTAAGCAATGCAAAGCACTAAGGGTGCTTTGCATTAAGGGTAAATATTAAGAATAGTGATCAGAGCTTATACTCCCTTTACCACGAGTTGCCTTGACTTGCACTACGTGCAGGGTCAGCTAGACTTCCAACACTTGCAGGCGCAAACTTGACTGACTTGTCTGTTTGCTTACTTGGGAAATGGAGTAAAAAACCAGGTTTATATTTAAAATAGCTTGGTATCTTTAACATATATTATACCCAAGGTAAAAAAACTTTCTACAGAGCAATAGTAATGTTTGAATTTCTTATTTTTATTTTATTTATTTATTTTTTTCACATTTGACGTCCGTAGACGTCGTATGGTCGTTGCTGTACCTCACATGGTTTTGGCAATGATGTCTTCTGCTAGAATAAGTGGGAGGGTCGCAGATTCCCTTTCCACACAAAGTTTGTAGGACAATCACAAACATCTGTGCCTACGGCGGAATTCGAACCTGCAGCCTCTTGGCTGGAGAGCGCACACGCTAACCACACAACCAACCAGGCCAGCGTGAATATAAATCTTATATTCAAGAATATAAGATTTATATTCCGTGATCAATATGAACAACTTTAATATATATTTTTTGTATTTTAAAGCTAAAATATAGACAGTTATTTGTCTACATTAAACTTATTTTGGATACAGATACCATCTTGAATGTCATGAACTGTGGATAGGTCACGGAGGGAGTTCTTTTGAGTATTGTCCAAAGGTCACCGGACTTTTGGACAATTCGGGTATTTTTGCACGCGAATATTTGAAAAAAAAGTAGTTTACAGTCGCAAACTGTGAACATTGGAGAAAGTGTGGAAGGAAATACAGTAAGAATCTTAAACCTCTTCAACCGACTTTTGCCTGAAAGTTAGTAGAATTGTTGAAGACAGATGTCGCTCGTGTATCTGTGTAAAAAGTGAACATTGGGGACATCTCCATTAAGTTTTTGTTTATTATATTTGTATGTGTTTTAACTTTAAAGTACAAAAAAAAATATTATTAATATTTTCATGAAATATACATATTTAAAGCGTGTACATGTAATTTTGAATTACGCTGTGCATTAACATGAAAATCATTACCTTTGAAACTAAATCATTACATTATTTAGGTTTTAATCATCATCTTTATGCTGTTTCTACCAAAGGCAAAAAATTACATGTCTTTCTGAATGAAGGTATATTTGTTTTGCAATAAAATATTAATTTTATGAAGACTTCTTGCGCTTCCCCCCACTTTCATGTTTGATAATTAGATACAGAACTACAAAGTGATAATCAGACTACAAGCTACAACGACAACCGTCCATTGATGTAAATGATCTAACTTGTGCCGAAGTAGATGTTTTCCGAAAGTTGCATGCAGCCTCTATTGACACACACTCAAAGAGACATAATTTCCGCTCTGTAAGGCTCTTTTTAAAAAAGAAAGAACGAAAGGAAAACGATAATTTCAGGCTGCGTGTCTTCACTTCAGTTGTGGTCTGTTTCTGCTGGCTGCTCCCGGGATGAGGACGTTGGACGCAGGCTCGTGACTAATTAGACCTATAGAGAGAATGCGAGGGCCGACAGTTGAATGTCGGTCGTGATAGTGTTAAAGGTTTCCACTCTGGCCACTTACCGCCCTCGTCCCTCGGTCCAGTGACGTACATCTTATCTCGTCATCTCGTGTGGTGGCGCTTTTCTACCTCTTTCGCTTTATGGAGATGTGGTTGTTATGGAAACCGCATAAGCCACGTGTCTATCAGCACCGACTCGAAGTCCCGAGCACAAACGGACTCTTGGAGCGTATTTTGCATAGTCACTGGAATGTGAACGATGGACGAGTTGCCACTGCCCGAATTCAAACGGCAAGAGCTATCACTCGGGCATCTAGTAGGTGCACGTGCTCACTTAGAACTTCGAGTGACACATTTCAACAACCGCCACATTCAGTTACTGCAGACTTCGTTTTGGTCCGGCTGCGGATACAAAAGCTGCGGTTGGGAAAATCGATGCGATGTGATGTCAAGGAAATACTCGGGGATGGACCGAGTGCTGACCACGTTCTCGCTGGAGAACTCGACTGTTCAAAACAGAGTTACAGAACTTCTTTTATGTTTGCTTCATACGACACAACACATCGGGTTGTTCAAGTAATTGGGATGAAACTCCTGACGGAAAGAGAAATGATCGCCGATGCAAAAAGACAACTAAACACGACGCCCACACACCCCATTGAAAAAAAAATTAGAATGTTCAAATGTGAATTAACATTCTCTAGTTGAATTTTTTACACGAACAAACATTTGAATATGATGCATGGAAATGATTGGTGTTCGATGGACACACTTGAGAGAGAGAAAACCAAAGTTAATTGACTAAATCTTTGTTTAGTTAAGATTTCAGATTTAGAAGCAGTATTTTTAGAAAAGAGTAATGCACAGGAGTAATTACAGTTGATTTTATCGCATAATTTTAAACAAAACTAGATGTAAAGAATTTCTCTCTTGTTTTTGTGGATAGACAATTTTTTGGAGAATATGTGTGTGTGTGTGTGTGTGTGTGTGTGTGTGTGTGTGTGTGTGTGTGTGTGTGTGTGTGTGTGTGTGTGTGTGTAGAAAGTTTTTTACCTTGGGCATACTATACGTTAAAGAAACCAAGCAATTTTATAAACTTGGTTTTAATCAGCCATCCAAAACCTACTCATCACAACCTTAAGTACCCTGGAGTATATAAATTATGGTGCGATTGCAATATCCCTTATTTCGGACAAACTAAAAAATCTATTGAACAACGTATAGAAGAGCATAAGAGAGACATCTCTTACAAAAGATCTCATGCAACTGCGTTATCCAGTCATGTTCGTTTTTCAAATAATCCTAATGATGACCAACAAAGCCACTTCGTTTGCTGGGATAGATCAGAAAATATTTTTCGCTGTGATGATGAGTTTGAGAGAAAAATTGTCGAATCAAGGAAAATCCTGCTGAATCCTGTCCACTTAAACAACAACAATTTGAGTTATAACATCCCAGATAGCCATGCTGCAGTTATTCAATATTGGCGTTCACGTGAGTGTGCTCGCAAACTTGCAATAAACAATGGCACGCCTGTTAGAACAACTTGAAACAATACAACGTTTTTGTGTCAATTATGTGTTGCATTTTTTGCCTGTAATTACCAGTTTGTTTTGATACTTCAATGTTTATTACTATTCTTGTCCTTTAAGAATACCTGAGGAAGGCTGCTATAAGCCGAAACTAGTCGTATTATTCTTATTAAAATCTTTATAAGTTATCTCGGTTTTTAGTCATTAAATCTATGTTTTTAATATATATATATATATATTAAAGTCAGGAAATAGATCGAAGTTTGGAAAACTCATATCCCTCCCCATGAAAAGTGGCTGTTCATAGTGCAATACCCTACTTAAGTCTAATTCTTCCTCCATATATCCTTATTATCTTTTCGGACTTTTTTAAATATAATTTACAAAAAAATGAAAATTGCGAGAATTGATACAGTGCCCTTGAAATAAATGTAATTCCAGGGGAAACGTGGAAAGATTTCCGTCACATTTCTGATTGCTTGAAATAAAGTTTTAATAAAGGAAGTTAGTAATGATGTAACCTTTTCGTGTAACATTATCGTAATATCCTGTACACCCCCTTAAAGGTGCATATTAGGAAGTTGATGATGTTGTTAAAGGAGAAGGGGTTCTATGGCATTCCACTGAGCAATTTAGTATAAAAGTAAAGCGAAAAGTGAACACGTTTGGATGACATTTACGCTACCCCAATAACACGAGTGGCAGATGATCAACTTCCAGTTTAACTCAAACGTCGTCTCCATGACGCCCTGTCCAAACATGGCATTGGTGGCAGGTGAGATCTGTCAATTGATTCTCTTGATATTAAGAATTTAAATCCAGTTACTTTCTTCTTCAACCCATCCGTCCCTTAGGACAGGTGATCCCTTGATTAGGGGTTGCGGCGAATTAACGTAGTCCGTGCCGCCACTCCTCTGCTGACGATGCTCAAAACCAAGACTTGAAAATGAGATTGTCAAAGTGTCTCTATGGGGAGAGTGGCAACCCTTTACAAGAGTACAGCTTTTACAATGATGTTTCATACTGTTTGTAACGGTGTCCAGGAGCTCAGTTAGTAATAACAGCCATTGCTCCTGTAAAGCTCTTCCTAAGTTCCTCAAGGGTGTAGGAAAGGGGACCGAGAGCAGAAATACACGTACCTAGATCATCCCAGACATTCTTAATAGGATTAAGGTCAGTAGATCTGACTGGCCAGTCCATACGTACGATAGTCTCTTCTTGAAGATTAAGTTCTCGAGCTTCTCTCCATGAGGACGAGCGTTATCGTCTTGTAGGATAAATGGCTCCACTATCGCATCCGAATATAGACGAACATGGAGGTCTAGGACCTGGTCTCTATAAGATACAACATTCATAGTTCCTCTAGGAAGTACATACAGGTGAGTGCACCCACCCAACGAGATTCCCCCTAAACCATTACACCACCACCACTTCTACTCCGAGTGTCCCTTTCACGGATTAGAGGGATGGTAACGTGTCCTTGAAGCTCTCTAGTCTCCAGATGACAGCATGCTTGGTATCCCTTTGTAGAGCAAATCTGGACTTGTCTGTATACAATACCTATCCCCAATGATCTTGGGTTCAGTTGATGTCGAGTCTGGACCATTTCAAACGTTCTCTGCTGTGGCGCAGTGTGATAGGGCACGCAGACGACCCGTTGCCCAGCAGTGGAAGCAGATACCAACGTTCCTATACCCAAAGCGAGATAAATCGTAGCGAATTTGAGGTAGCACTCCTGTTTCGGCGAGCAGATAATCGGAGCCATGGGTCACCCACTGAGGTTGTATCCCTTGGCCTTGGCAACATATCTCCGGGGTGCTGTTTGTGATTGCTGGAATTGGTTCCACACTCTGTGAACCATGCAGTGACTCACACAACCATCTGCTACCTCTACTGACTTTGGCTGGCCTCTAGTCTTACGATGGCTCGCCACTTGAATTCATCGGTGAATGATGTTTTTGGTTCCAAGAACTTTGCTATCGCGAAATGTCTTTTTCTCACTCCAGACATGAAATGGAAAACCACTTCAAAACGGCCGCTTTTATGCCGTGGCTCATTTGCATATATCCCTGACAGTCCTCTCATAACCAGACTCAGCGTCACTTTCATGTTTTTTTTTCTCCTTTCACCCCCAAGAGTTTTCGCGTTTTTTCACTTTGTTCCTTAATTTATGGAAACCAGTATTTTTATGCCCGTGTGTTCACGAAGCCTGTTTTGAGGGATAGAAAAAAAAAAATCCTTGACCTGGGTCAAGGATTTTTTTTTCCATCCCTCAAAAGGTATGGAAAAATCCTTAACCAACTAACTCACCATTTGACTGAAAAGACCCAATAAAGGTTCCTCTCCGCATAGACGGGATTCGAACCTGCGCCTTTCCAGACAAAGGGCTCGTCTATATCAACTGAACTACGGATGTCCGTACACGATAAAAACACTGGAATTTTGTTTCTTTATTACAAATTTATGTTTCTCACCAGTTCTGAATCTTTTGGAAAAATTCTGTCTAGAAAAAGAAACGTATTTAAACAATGAACCTATAAATCCTTTCTTTGTACGAGTGCACATTTGTTTAAAATCCCTGGCATGATTGAAAAATGTGGTTGTCCATAAGACGGGGACTGTTTCAGACCGGGTACTGCCCTGCATGGTGGCCTGATGAATCTGAGTTCTTCCAGCAAGAGACGGAATACTTCGTGTCACGAGGCTCGCATTGTGCAAATATGGCTCGAAGAGCACATCCAAGATTCCGTCTGATCCACAGCCTAATTCTCCTGATTTCAATCCCATCAAACGTTTACTGGATGACGTGGAGTGCAACGTATCTGCTGGTCAATGCCGATTGAGATGTATTTTAAAGGTAAGAAACGAAGCATTTTGAAGGGGAAGGGGGAGTAAGCGCGCGCGATGCACGTGCAGGTTAATGAACACGTACGGCTTACATGCGTGTTGGGAAGTGACAGCTTTTAATAAGAATAAAAAAAAAAAGCATTTTGTACGGAGGTAACAATTACGTTTCTCGTGACCCGCGTATCCGTTACGTCGTCCACGACCGTCCATCGCGTGCGAGTCGGGGACTCCGCCAACAAATGACAGCATTTAGTCTAAAGAGTGCAAAATGACTGTTGTAATGGCGGAGTAGAAGCGGTAATTTGGTCGTTAGACTCGCGGTGTGAAATAATGGCGGTAATGATACGGTGCAATACCACAGAGGCCTTGTTATCCCACGTGACAAATTCCCCTCTATTAATAGCCAAGGTGTGCTTGCATTTTCTACTTGATTTGGCCTAATGCTCGCGCTGTGATCTATGCTAATACTCACCTCGCACGGACTGAGCGTCGCCTTCCTCGCGTGTGTCAGAGAGCTCCGAAAAGACTTGTATTTGTTCACGTTAGCTTGTTTCGCACCAACCAAACGTGATGGTGCGCTGGAGTTGAAACAAAATGGTGAGTTGATTTCACCAGAAAGCTTCGAATTTGTTTAACACGGGCAATCTCTTTGAACTTTCGTCTTGTGCACCAAAGAATTGATTTTGAAAGCGTCTTTGTACTCGCCTTCGACGGTTCACCGCCATCTAGCATCAAATGCTAGATGGCAGTGAACCGTTGGATTTGAGAGCAGGGATTAATGACTTTTCCCTTATTTCTGAATTGCAACTGACTGAACTTATTGTTCGTGATCAAAACGGTTGTGTAATCCTGTAAAAGTGTCAAAATCGAAGACTGTAAATTGAAAAAATTCCGAACTAAAACTGTGATAATAGATTTCGCTAAATACCTCTAATGTCACATGAGAATCTGATAAGTCACGTGGCCTATGTTATAATGATTGAGGGGGCGGAGAAAAACGATGCTTAAACGTGCCTCGTAAGACCACGATGTTTTAACGTTATCATGAAATTATGTGCGCACCCATAAACTGGACTCCTTTACTTGTTTGGTTGAGAACGCCTACATTTGAATTCCGTACAAGATGAGGGAGGGTTTGTAATTCTTTTTCCGAATGAGATAATTTTTCCTCCCGGAAATCCGGGCTTTCCTCACGTTACTTACAAACATGCACGCAATTCGACATCGTACTAGAATAGCCCCTCTGGATTTATTAGTTTAATAAGAAGACAGGGGATTGAGCCCAGTGCGTTAGCGATAGAATACATGAAACGAATAAGACAGAAATGTTTTGCATCGAACATCCGCTTATGTAGCAAATCCGCTAAAATGCTTCTTCATCATCATATTCTTCTTCATATTTCTGATGGGTACTCTCTCAAAGGGCATTTTTTTTATGTCGCTCCCACCCATGAAACGTTATTTGCAAATCCATAGTACATTTCGTATCGTGTGTGAGCTAATTTTTTTTCCGCCTAAAGACAATCACAAATATCCGTGCCCACGACGGGATTTGAACCAGCTGGTTAGAGAACGTGCGCTAACCACTCGGCCAACCTGGCATTCAGGCATTGAGGATTTTCCTCCAAATCAATCTGTTATATGTCAAGAATCCAACAGTATCCGATTTCTATTTCTCTCTTCTAAGGCACTTTTTACTGCATCAATCCACCTACACCTTCATCTTCCTGTGGGTCATTTTTGTTTTGTTATCTTGACATCAAACACTAGCAAAAGAAGTGTTTGATGTCAAGATAACATAAAAATAAAAAAAAAACAGCACTCCTTCCTCTTGATTTTGACCATACAATATGACATTAGCTCTGCTAACACACTCCTGGATGCTAACAATATCAAGTTTTTTCCTAATATTATTATTATTATCATTATTATTAAGAGAGACCTCCAGGAACTGAGGGACTCATCAAAGGAGGCCACATACTACACACACCAGCTGTCACACTTATTCTTGAATTCATTCACACTGCTTGCACTCCCAACATCCAAAGATAATCCATTCCGATCACGCACCACCCTCTGAGAGAAAAATTTAGCCCTCACATCCTTCTTGGCGGTCTTAATTCTCAGCTTCCAAGGATGCCCTCCTGTCCTTTCCCCTCCTTGCATAAAATTCCATCAATTGAAATCCCATGACCCTTTAAGAAGTTGTAAGTCTCAATCATATCACCCCTCTTTCTCCTGTTTGCTAGTGTCTGCAGCCTACAAATTCTCAATCTGTCTTCATAATCAGTATTCCACAATCTTGATATAATTTGTAACACTCCTTTGTACTTACTCTCTCTCCAATGTATCAGAATCACAACGGAAACCAGGAGACCAGACCTGTGCACCATAGTCCAAGTGAGGTCTTATCAAGGCCTTGTAAACAGGCAAAATAACATCCTTATCTTTACATGTGAACGTTTGTTTCAGCATTGCAATTATCTTTTGGGTTGTATTTGCAATCTTTGCCACATGGCCCCGAACTTCAACTTCCTATCTATTAACACTTCAAGATCCGTAGCCTCATCAGTTTCTTCTAGCCTAATCCCACCAATATAATGCAATATTGGATATCTAATCGCGCCGAAGTGAATGACTTTACATTTACTGACATTGAACTGACACCCATTTTCCCATGCCCAAAATTTCAGCCTATTCAAATCATTCTGCAAGTACTGCATATCAGCAGCATTGGATTTCCCTACCTATCTTTGCATCATCAGCAAATAACTGTATGTAGCTTGTCAAATCCTTCCCAATATTATTAATGTACAGATTGAATAAGAGTGGACAAAGCACTGATCCTTGTGGTACACCACTTGTTACCTCAAATCTTGCAGACCCACATCCCCCATATACCACTTTTTGTGATTTGTCGGTCAGCCGTCCTCTTATCCATGCTAATATTGTATAACCCAAACCCATTTCTCCAATTTATGCAGCAGTCTGCCATGCTGTATTCTGTCAAAAGCCTTAGCAAAATCCAAAAGTATCATGGTGTATCCATTCCCCTTGTCTAGTTCAATGGTAACATTGTTATAGAATGTGAGCAAATTGCTAAGACATGATCTTCCCCTTAGTAAACCCATGTTGTTCAATGCAAAGCAGAGATACACTGTCAACCCATTTCTGAACCGATTTTTCCAAAATCTTCACCACCGCTCCTGAGATACTAATTGGTCGATAGTTGGATACATCGGTCTTTGCACCGCCCTTATGCAATGGAATTATCATACATTCCTTCCATTCCTGCGGAATCTTCCCTGTTCTGAGACTCATATTAAACATCCTGATCAAAGGAATTGCCAGTTCAGCTGGCAATCCTTTGATCTTTTAGCACACGTGCTGATATCAGTCCCTATTGCTGAATTCTTATTCAGTTTATGCAACAGCTCTAATATCTCGGCCTCACACACATGTGTTTCTTCATCTAGTGAAGAGGTAACAGTGACATCAATGTTGCATACACCAGGTTGATAGCTTTTTAACGAAATGGGCATTCATTAACTGAACAACTTCTTCTGTATCTGTAACCCTCACGCCATCTGGATTTAGAGGAGTTATTCTTTCATATTCATTCTTTCTTTTACTTGCAGCATATCGATAGAATTCCTGTGGGTTGTCTTTAGCACGCAGAGCCAGTTTCTTTTCATACTCAGACTTTGCTTTCCGTACAACAGTTGTGACTATTCTAACCTGCTGCTTATAACGTTCATAACGGACGTCATCATTATGCAAACGGTATTCCTTTCACATCGTCCTTTTCTTACGAATCTCTTGCTTAATAAGATTACACATCCATTTGACTGCTACTCTATTTATTCTTCGAACTCTCGGGACACACTCTGATATCTCATCATTTAAGTATTGTTTGATGAAGTCAGAACAGATTTAGACTTCCCAGATGATATAATAAACACAATCATTAAGCATCAACTGAGATGGTTTGGTCATATTCAGAGAATGGCCCCTCATAGACGCCCATATTTAGCTCTGAATGGATATATATAGCAAGAAAAAGACCTAGAGGCAAACCAAGAAGTACTTGGATAAAGTTGCTGAAAGAACATTCCCATCTACCCAGCTATAGAGTCATGATTGAGATGGCTAAAGATCGCGATAAGTGGAGAACCTTTTTTCCTAGTGGACTCAACCCGTTATCAAGCGGATAAGATGAGATGATGAAGTATTGTTTAAATGCTTCCCATGCACTGTCAATATTCTTTCCATCCAGCAACCGATCCCATTCCACTGAACTCAGTATACTCCTCGGTTGGTCATAATTTCCTGCTTTGCAGTTCGGCATGTAACCTTTTCTCAATGGAGCATTCATAAACTTAGTCACTTTCCAAGTGAGTACCGCATGATCACTGTCTCCAACATCCTCGTTTTTAATATGATATTGCCATTGATGCCATCTGTTCCTGCCTTTCTCAGGACTCTCATATCTGCGGTCTCTAGTCTTTGGTGTCTAGTGCTTTATTTCTAACCTAGCGCTCAGATCCATAAGTTAAAACTGGTTTGAACACCGTCTTGTTTACAGATAATTTAGTGTTTCGACTAATTTCTCTCTCTCTCTCTCTCTCTCTCTCTCTCTCTCTCTCTCTCTCTCTCTCTCTCTCTCTCTCTCTCTCTCTCTCTCTCTCTCTCTCTCCCTCCCTCCCTCTCTCTCTCTCTCTCTCTCTCTCTCTCTCTCTCTCTCCCTCCCTCTCTCTCTCTCTCGTGCAAGAAGGCACTGTATGAATTTATCTCATGTTTATTTAAAAGAAACTACAGAAGAAAACATTCGGATTACTGTGAAAATGATCCAAATTGCATTTGGAAGGATCATTGGAATAATCGTTCCTACGGAAATTCCTCAAATGTAGAAGTCCTTACTGTTTAGGGTATTATATCCACCATGCAGTTCACTGAACGGGATTTGATGATGCTGATATGAATCCAACGTAAATTTCAATTTTAATTTGCGGATAATCACCGTCAGTCTCTTCCCATGAAAACAGTCGACAGCAATCTTAACCGACACGGAGTAGTTAAGCATCAACCTTCGATATAATTTTGTCATTCCGCCGCCGAGTTTGACGGGCCTCCGCACACACACCTCGCTACATGGGCGTAAGAAATACGTGCCCCGAGGAGCAAAAGCGCTAAAAAGCTTAGCCTTCTGCAGTCCACTCTGCTCACAATGATTCGCGAGCACGCCTCACTCGGCAAGTGCTTGCCTTCGACATGGTTCATCAGGAACACCTTGGGAATTTGCAAATCAATACAAGTCTCGGAACTGTTAATCTAAGTATTTAATGGGACGCTAATTGGCGTTCCTCCAGGGAAACGCGCTTACTCCGATCCACAGCATCTCGCAAACTTAAAACTGATTGATGAACTTCGACATAGAATTACTGCAAAATTAATTTTCCCTGTCTTGGAAATTCTTTTGTTTCTCTGCAGATGGCGCTAGTGCCGTGTTCTCTATTTTCGTTTCAAGGACCACTTCCATCCTGAATTTCTTGATCATGAAATTAGCATGCGGCTGGGCACATTCGTTCTATAATCCCCAAAACAGGCGTTTCTTGGTACGCTAGTTGTCGGAACTGAAGCCCGTCTGTGACTTCGATGTATTCTGTACAGTATATTGTAGCGTCTAGGGAACAATGGCTATTCGGAGCCATTTTTCTTTTTCCAAAGAGGGAGAACCATCTCTGCAAAGATTACCCGAGAAATTTAAGAATCAGAGAGCATCCCTGCGGAAAGTTTTTAAAGGATTATTTCTGGTCGACTCTCCGTTACTATGGAAACAACATTTCGACCAAAATGTTAGGGAAAGTGGAGGAGACACCGGCGAAAACTTTTTCCACTAGGCTAACAGAGAGCACACGGCAATGCGGACAACTTCTCTCAGATCAAACTCCTCACTTCTCCATACCTAAGACACCGGTTCTCAATCCGTTTCTTTTATCATACTTTGAAAACGGTTTCCGCTAAGATCCAGATCATCAGGATTAGCACCTTACAAGTTCGCTTTATTTCTTTGGGTTCTTTTTCTGTCAGTGGTTTAGAAGTTCGCGTGCAAATGTGTTTAAAACTTACTGAGAGAAGCGGTTATTCTACAATACTTCTCATGCTGAAAGAATTCTGATTTCACCAATGGAAGTATATTTGCATTGAGGAATGTAATAAAAGATTAGAAACAAAACAATGAATGTGGTTCATCTCTTTCCAATGTGGTCCCTTCTGTTAGATATTTTCAGTTTTAGAATCATGTTAGGATATTCTAAACAACGGAAGAATTTATGGAAAAGGGGTAGCGACAGCAGAGAAGGAGGAATTCTGGAAATATCATCATTCGATTGGCATAACTAAGAAGAAGAAGAAGAAGAATAAAACCGGTGAGATACTTCTCTAAAATGATATATTCAGGGATCAGAGGAAGAGAGAATTAGCTATAATACTCAGCACAAAACACAAACATAAAGTCGTATTATTGATATAATAATGGTAATTTCCTGTTAGTTTTGCGTGTTCAGGACATGGATTAGTCAGCACTAACACCATTTTCCAGCATAAAAATGTGCACAAATTCACACGGAGGGAAGATTCAAGGAATAAGGAGAGTTTCATCGACTATGTCATTGTTCATAGTGATATCATCATGCTGGTTCAAGATACAAGATTGTACAGAAGATTTGAAATTGGAAGTGATCACCATTTAGTCTTGAGCAGGATAAAATTGAACGTCGTATTGAAAATATAGCCGAAAGACTGAACAGGTAATGAAATTCCAACCGCTTCTAGAGGCGAACTGCATACTCAAATATATTGTTGCTAGTATTGGCAATTTAGCTTTTTTCGAGCTCGATCTAGCTCCTTTTTTCTTCCCTGGCTCCAAATCTAGCTCCTTCAGAACTTATTTCAACTCTTTTAAGTTCTTTTTATAACTACTCTGAAAGAAATTGCTTTAAAAGTTTTCCAGATGTTCGCATTTGATAAAAAAAAATTGTATTTGTACGTTTGATGCGAGAATCATACGCATTTCAAACGCGCGATGGCGTCAGTCAGTCACGTGGTCCATCCATCTGCCATTTTGTCGCCTTAAAGTTGATAGCACCGCTACAAGTCTTTGCACAGCGTTCTGGTTTGTAGTTACGATGGCGAGTGGGAAGTTTTTAAAGATTGGTCGTAATTCGTTGCAGTAAAGAGTTGTATACCCTTCTTCAAAAATGAGCAGACAGAAAAATAAAGCTTACAAGCAAAAATTTAGAAGGGAGTGGTTGCAAATGGGAATATTTAGTAAATGGTCGGGTGAAGTTTCTGGTGACGCATAGTGAAATCTTGCTGCATTTCCATATAAGTAACAATTTGGTACTCAAATATAATGTTATTCGAGAAAAGAAGAATCATTTTAAAAAAGTGTCTAGTACAAGCGTCTAGAAGATTTTTTCTACATTGAATAATGCGCTATAATAGCAAATTTGGCATGAAAATAAAAAAGGAACAAAAACTAAGAAACGGGAGCTCAAAAAAACAGCTGAGATCTCAATTTAGAACCCCCAGAACAAGTAAAATATTTCAGCTATTTACGCACAGTTTTTAATGACAAATTAAATATCGAAATTAGACAATAGAATTAGCAAAGTTGTTATGTTGGGAGGTCAGGTGATTAGGTTTATATGGAATAAGAGAGAAATTAGTCGGAACACTAAATTAGCTGTATACAAGACATCTTCAAACCAGTTTTAACTTATTGATCTGAGAGCTGGGTCAGAAGTAAAACACTTGACCAAAGACTAGAGACTGCAGATATGAGAGTCCTGAGAAAGATTAGGGGCATGAACAGATGGCATCAATAGCAATATCATATTAAAAACGAGGATATTAGGAAAGAACTTGACATTGTCAGCATCCAGGAATGCGTTAGCAGAGCTAATCTCAGGTGGTATGGTCATTTAAACAGAATGGGCGAGGAAAGAATAGCAAAACAAGTGTTTAATGCCAAGATGGGAGGGGAAAAAGGAAAAAGAAACGAAGATGTAGTTGGGCTGATGCAGTTAGAAATGTCTTAGAAGGCCCAAATGTAAAACTTTTGTAGTAAAACAGTTTTGGAAACTGTTCCATGCTACAGTTTTTAAGGCGTTACGAACAACGGACATGTCATAGACGGAAAGGTAGAATATAAAGCTGTAAGTCTGCAACGGAGCCAGAAAATATGTAAAGTGTGGTGGAGGATGGTCAGAAAGAGAGCAGATGCATTGAGAGAGATCAGAAACGGAAAATCAAGTAGAAGTATTACTACAGTGTGTGTGTGTGTGTGTGTGTGTGTGTGTGTGTGTGTGTGTGTGTGTGTGTGTGTGTGTGTGTGTGTGTGTGTGTGTGTGTGTGTGTGTGTGTGTGTGTGAAGTGTTGCTACGGCAACGCCATCGAGAGGAAGAGGCAGCTTATAAAACAACTTTGTCGATGTCTAATATTAATCAGAATTAGCAAAAGAAGCAAGGAACGTGAAGATTTCTGACTTTGACTATTACCTAAATAGTTATACTTAGTAATTGCAGGCTGCTGAGTCGAAATTGTGGAAGTGGAGATAAAAGAATATTCCTCGCGAGTAGTTTTATTATCAAGATACAGATATTGGTGCTTGTTTTTCACAAATAGGTGCACAAGTCTCTCTCTCTCTCTCTCTCTCTCTCTCTCTCTCTCTCTCTCTCTCTCTCTCTCTCTCTCTCTTCAGTGCCTCTCAGAGAATGAGAACGAACACGTAACCTCAAAGAAATACTGATGACAGTCTTTCAGTAATTAAGCCCAACTCCCACACACCACAGACTACTTCTTAACCTAACCTGCTCACCCACGCACTCACCCATCCCCGGTACTTCGAAACTACTTTAATTGACTCCGCGTTCGTTCTCTCTTTAAATGTTAACTGCACCCACCCGTAACACAAGTTCAGAAACTTGACACAAGTAGTACAAATTAAAGAAGAAGATTATCTTCTTAAAGTGAATTCTCATTTTTAAAGAACACAAACGAAAGTGCAATTGCAAAACAGAAGACGTTTTATTTCAGAATGACATAACTTGAGCTAAATGTACCGGCCAGGTGAGTTCTCTACACGCGTATCACCCCACTCACCTTTTGGCTGCAAAGATACGAGTTCGAATTCCTTTTATATACATTGGAATTTTTTGTTAGTTTTCTATTCGAGGCCAAATTGCATTTACTTATCCGGTCTCAGGCGAAAAATTTACTTTCTCCCTCCTGACTGATGCCAAGTATTCTTAAATGTTGTTAAACTGAGGAGAGCATGTTCAAAGTGCATGCTTTCTTTACCACAACATGCGCAGTCCGCACTGACATTTATCATCGTGATTCGTGTAGGATGTGAACACAAGTACAGCTATTTAATATGGAAAATAAGACTTGTACACTGATTCAATTCTCAGTATCTGTAGGTCTAGCTCCTACTGATGAGACCTCAATAAAGATCGAAACCAGTCTTGGCAGTAATTCTTCCCAATATATATTAATTGTTTATTATTTCTACATTCTATCGAATGTTGGGAAAATAAATTTAGTTTAATCCTTTATTCAAGTGTAAGCAAACAAAGCTTGCGCCTGAAATATCTTCAGGACTGAGGCAACTCGTGGTAAAGGTGGACCAAGCTCTCATCACTCCTTGTCTGAGTATCTCCCATAATGCAAAGCACATCTCTTTACGGACATGTATAATATAATGCTATGCATTAAGGGAAGGGCCACTACCCAAGGGGTGGCTCGTGCATAAGCATTGCCGAACTGCAGCACCCCCAGTTTTTCTCGATATATAAATATATTTATTAATTTATTTATATTTGCTTGTAATGTTTAATTTTATCGTCAACAATCCTATACAATTCTCTTGTTTTGTATAAAAAATAATAAAAATCCATCTTGTATCACTTAGGAGGGCGCTAGCAGCACTGTGTTTACCACAGTGTCATATTGCTACGCGCGCAAGCATATGCACGTCATAGTGGGATGCGAGCTATTAGCGTAATGCGGCGCTGTCCGTCGCGCAGTTCCACTGTTGTTTATAAGCAGTTTGAGCCAGCAGTAGAGTGTTCGTAGTGCTTATCGTGTTTACTCCGTCTCTTTAAATATTTGGACATTACAATTAAAGGATTTAATTGTAATGTCCAAAAATTGTAAACCGAATCCTTTAATTACAATTAAAGGAATGGATTTTATTTTTTAGTAATTTTGAATTATACCAAACTGTAATTTTATTGATAATAAACAATATTTTTTCGTGTTTAATTTTTTCTTTAAATTTTTACCATAATTTTGATATTTTATCCAAACACGTATACACTGTACTTACAGTGTGTATGTATATTTCGAAAGTTGCAGCATCCCCACGATTTCAAGCCACAATCCGCTACTGCACTACCCAGACCGGTTTCGACCTTTATTGAGGTCTCGCCAGTGGGAGCCAGTTCCAGAGGTGGTGATACCAAGGCGGAAGCAACGGAGAAGTCATATTTACGTATACGAGTTGCCAAAAGGTGTCTCACCTTAATTTTAACAAGTGTTTGTCGCCATAGGAAGAACACTCAGGGGAAGACCAACTTCTACGTGAATTGATACAGTGAAAAAGTGCCTTAAAAGACAGAAATATAAGATCTAATAATGTTGGAGTCCTGTCAGATGACAGATTCGTTTGGAGAAAAATTGTTGCTAGGACGTTAGTAATGGTGTAACTTTTTCATGAGTACTATCATACTCGTAATATCCTATAAACTCCATGAGGATACATATCAGATATTTGATTATAATGATAACCTAAAATCTTTTTTTTTTTATGGATTTACTATGCTCGCTTATTATAAAAGCGAAAGATTTCATATATTTAACCTTGAAAAAAAAAAAAACTGTATATTGGAAACATTGACTATACATAAAAAGGTGATGTTCAAAACATTTAAATATTTCAAAACTTTTTAACATTTACGTCCAAGAACTCATCAAAGAAGCACTGTCCTCAACAAAAGGAGACCATGGAAGACCAACCACACACACACACACATCATATGTGCAGATGATGTAGCAATTAAAACAGATAACAAATCAAATCCCCAATACCGGCTTGCAAAATTACAAGAAATCTGTAGAAATTATAACATGATTATAAATTCCAGTAAAACAAAGATAATTAAAATTGGAAGACACACACGGAAGATATCCAGGTAACACTTGCCGGTCTGGTTGGTCTATTTGTTTATTAGTTAGATTGATGGTGTTCAATTCTTTCGTTTATTTTCCGGTAGCATTTTATAAAATAGTGCCCCTTGTTCGACGATGCTGATTTTAAACTAAACATGGAGTTGTACATAATGTGAGTTTTGTAAAGTTAAACAAGCAATTGCCAATAGTACAAGGTCTACATGAAATATTTCGATAGTATATATGGTAAATCCTCCCATTTTAATAATTTTCTTACATATCGTTTCTTCACTATCGCTTCAGCATATAAAGTGAAAGGAATAGGTGAAAGAAAAACAGAATATTTTTGTCCTACGTCAATAATTACAAAACTTGTTGCTGTTTGGAGTTATGGCCTGCTCAACAAGGTTTACAGGTCAGTATATTCTTTGTTAATTATGTGTGGTGTTCTGGCCGGTTTGGTTGTTTTGTGGCGGTAAAAAAAACCAGTTTTAGAAGTTCGTCGTCTTCCCATAAACTGCGTGAATTTTTGTTATTTTTGTCACAAACGATCAAAAGTAGTTCGCCATCTACTGTCAGTTTAATTGGTAGCGTAGTTTTTGAAAATTTAAAAAAATAGCATCAATTTACAGAAATATAAATAAGCAAAATCAGTCCATTGTTTAGTGTTGCTAGAGTACCCTGTACACTCCTTGAGGGGAGGGGGTCCGCATCAGGAAGTTGATTTATTTCTTACAATGCCATTGGTGAGCATTGCAAGCTCTCCATTGCTAAACGACTTAAAATAGAGATTTCGTTTGTAATCCATTTATGTTTTCTTTTTATTTATATTTTTTGTTATTTATTTATATTTATCCTGACCCCTTTTTTATGTGTGTGCAATTTCTTTTTGTTATTCATTTGACTTCGGTTTATGCCACCACTTATTCACACAATTTAATTCCTCATTTCAAAACTCGGAAGGTTATAAAAGTTATTAATCCTCCAATTATTATTCTTCCTCCCATTTTCTGCCTCTCTTCGAAGCATCGTCCTTCATCTTTCCACATCCCGCATGAATGTTATTTTTATTTCATTTATTTATTTTCCCTTTTTATATTCTAGAATCATTAATTGTAGGAACTTTCAGCTCTGTGGATGTGTGTACATTTTGATATTTCTTTAGTTATTTTATGTCCTCGAATTTCCAAAGATATCTGAATTTTTTATGTTTGATTCAATTACTATTTATTGTGATGGCTTTCTTTTTGAGGAAGAAGAATCGTGCGTAACTATTATTATTATTATTGTTGTTATTACTTTATTCACATAACTGATACACAGTCAAAACAGGATATCATATAAATAAAAATTTGTCTGGTGATTCAGAACAATTCAGATTCTACCCAAGAATCTAAGAATAGTCCGTCAGGTAGCGTCGTAAAATATGGACCGTTCCAAGTAATGCTGTTTTTTGTAGGTCATATGGGGTCACTTCGTTGATTTTTAATTTATTATTATTATATCTGCGTATCTGTTTTTTTTTTTCTTCAAAATTACAACGTCTTTTATCATGATTATCTGTTCAAACAGACAAACCGTTGATGAGGAAGATGGAGACCAAAGCTCTCCATCTTCCTAAATTCTCTCATCATGAACACAATCTCAGCTCAAATTTATTTTTTTCCTAAATCTCATCTTATCTCGTCTGTTTTCGTGGTTTTTCGCTTGATGTTTCCATCTCAATCTTCATCTCGCAAATTATTCTTCATATGTTCTTTTTGAATTCTTCACATCTCCAAACCACTTCAAGTGGGAGTTCCCAAGCATTTCTTCAACACTTTATAGTTGCAGTGCATTCTTAAAGTCCGTATTTCTTATTTGGTCTTTCCTTGTCCTCAAAACCTTCATTTTTTTCTTGTATTCTCTTATTTCTCCATTTGTTAGTCTCAGAGAAAATGGGCAAAAAAAAAAAAAAAACAGAAGCTTCTGTTAATCAAACGCGTACAGTTCAGAAAGAGTTCACCCTGAATTCTAGCAGAGAGCGTCCTACTTGTTCCTTTTCAATGTTGCCGTATCCGCGATGATACTCCGGCCGCATTAATTGCGGTAGAAGAGCGATGTTTGTAGATTCCGCTGCCTTCTGCTCGATTGCCCATCGAGTTACATCTCCGCTCGACCGTTCAACCGGAAGTTTTCTTTCTCGGTGAACTAAGAATTGCGACTCACTTTTTGGCATCCCTGGACACACACGCAACTCAGATACAATTTCTCGCGAACTCTGTCTTTGTCTGAGACCCGGCGTCTGCACCATTTCTCACGAGCTGCGTAACCACCTCAAATTAAATAGGTCGGCCACAATACTGACCATTCGCTCCATCACCGACAATAGCGACGATGAAAAATGCGGCCGACAACTACCCATGCTCTCTTCAAAAGAGGAAAACAGTGTATGAACGTAACAACCCTACCTATTAACCACCCCATCTACACCAGATGCTTTAAATTGCGACATTCAGTCTTGTCATGATTTGCTGGCTGAAATCTCCACTCGGTGGAACACACATTCTTGCCAAGTTGCGTCACTGAGATAAAATAGCATCACTAGTTAGGAAAAGATAGATCAAAAAAGTCTTAAGTTGATTCTGTTTTTTGCAGGGGAGTACAGGCACGCAGCACGCAATACTGTTCTGCTATTATTACAGACAAATTGGCCCTTCAGAACACACGCAATTTACAGACAAAAATACTAGTTGTGGTTGTGGTGGGCGATAGATGGCAGTGATGTGGAGGATTGGTAGTAGAGGTTCGGTGTAGTAGTGGAGACGGAGAGTTATACAATAGGTGTCCTCCCCCGATGAGTCTTCGGATTTCTTGGAAGTGTCACGAATAATAATAATAATTAGTATTATTATTATCGCTTCCTTCATTCAATATAGACCTTATTACAATTACCAGCACGAGAATTGCGCTTCGAATCAAAAATCATTGACCTTACGTTTTTCACCATACGGAGCAAACAAACGTGCAACTGATAAAGTAGAAACCATGTAGACAGGATTAACTGTCCTATCATGTCGTCCAATAGGTTTATATGAAGCCACGATCCAAGCAGTCGTTATGACAGGCCATGGAGCTCATCACGTTAAGAGCACAATCCTATGAGACAAATTCCTACTGAGAGTTTGATTTAACTTTCTCCGTCTTCTACGAATCTTCTGATATTGTGGAGGACTTCTGCATCCAAATAAGAAAATCAAGAGGGAAAAGAAAATTCATCAATCTTATATCTGTGATCGGATGGCATCAATAACTCAACCACTTGACGAAATCCTTTTGACACACCTCTTTGAGTAAAAAAGTAAAACACAAATGAAATTTGGCCTGTGGACGAATTGTTTCTTGGAAAGATTAGTTGCAAATTGGAAGATTCCCAAAACCACATCAGAAATTTAAATCCATGTTCCAGCAACATTTTTATTCGGTAAATATTACTTCAAGCTGATGGAAATCTACTGAGTCACTTGTATTGATAAATGTAGGCTGATTTCACGAAGGTATTTTGTAAATTCCTGTGTACTAGAATGCTTGTGGTGATAGTTATTATTATCAGTAGTAGTAGAAAGGTCTTCACACCCATAACACATGCAGAATATCTTTGCCTTTACAGAGGCTGCCACCTTAAATAGACAAAACATATAGAATACCTACATACCAAACTCCGGATCATCGCAGCAAAACTCTTCCAAGTAAAAGACATTATTCCATCCAACATAAAAAAAAAACTCCTATATCACGGTATCTGCGAATCCCTACTCAGATACGATATAACAGTCTATGCAAACACATCAAACAGCGACCTAACAAAATTAGAAACATTACACAGGAAAATTGTGTCAACAGTGATTTGGACACCTTATATACGCAACAACCAATATCCAACCAGCACATGGCGACAAACAGAATCCTGAGCATCAAAAACCTGAAACACTACATGACATTAACAAAGAATTATTTCAACATCACCTATCGAAACAACAGAGACACATATCGTATAACACGACCTACAACAACTCTCTACATCCCTACCCCCCTTCAACAACTCATATGGTTCTTTTGTGAGATCATATTAGATACCCACGCAACTCAACAACCTACCAAGAAATTTAAAACACGTAGATAACTACAGAACATTAAAACACGAACTCTGGAAAATATACCAACAAAGTTAATATACCATTAACACCGATATACACATCACAAATCACGAGCATCCAATGCCAACATCCCATACATAAACAGTAGCAACAACATAAACAGTGAAGGCGAAATCCCACTCTCTTCATAAAAGCTAACCCAAGCTTCGGAGTAGGTAGGATTAACTTGCCTCACTCATCTACACGTAATCCTCATTATTAAAAAATATGTAAATAATGAGTTTACATTGTATGTTTGTGAGAATTAGAAAATATAATATTTTAATTGCACACGTGTAAATACTGTTGTATAATCATTCTTTCTCAAACTTTGAAAAAAAAAAAAAGTAAACTACAACATGTAATATTATATAACTTGTGTAACTCTGAACTATATAATTGGAAATTATTACTGTGATTGTTATTTTAAAAAATAGCAAAAAACTATGTTATCATAATTATTATTGAAATCTCATTATATGTAGCACTTAGTGCTGAACCTCGTAAAATAATATACTGAATGTCAATCAAGATGATCATTGTAATATATATGTAAATATTTGAGAGATAAAAAAAATTATTATTATTATTATTATTTCATCTTTTATTCTGCTATCTACTGAGGGCATTTAGTCGTAATCTATAATAAAATACAGAGATCAGGATAGATCATATCCTGATGACAACAGACAAGCATTTGATCGGTGTGTTCTAATATTTTATTTCGGCCTAATACCTAACTATTTACAACCAAAATATTCTCTAGAAATGCATTTATACCCCAAGTAATGCACACAACTTTAAGTACACAGGATCAACATCATCATAGCTTAATTTAGCACATTATAGATAATCTCGTTTTGCATTGATTCTTTTGTAATTCCGCTTCCAAAGTGATGTTCACTGTTTTCTTTGAAAATGAACGAAGAATCCATTTGCTGTTTGGAAATTATCAACTAATATTTGCATTTGGAACGTGTGATGAGGCTGCAAAATCACCGCGCTCGTGTTTCTAAGCGTTTGAGTGTAAATTGTGCTGTGTTGGTTTTTCATTGTGTTTAATGCTAAAGAACTTACAGACACACAAACTCACAACACACAAGGAGGGGTTGCATTCAAAACACAGGGGAGCTAAACAAGATGTTAACAGTACCACTCCCTAAGTCATGCAAGGGCGCGACTTACCGGGGTGGTGATCAGAAAAGTCGAAAGAGCTAGTGGGAGGTCGGAAGTCGTAGGACCATCGGCTGTCTGGAATAGACGGACAAAAACAAATAATAAGAAACAAGTCAACTAAGGTGTGGAAGAAACATAAGAGAATAGTAAGGGGAACAAAATACAAAACATAAAAAATAAACTAGAAGACGCATTAACTTAATCCAGAAGAAAAGACATCACCACAAAAATAATCCCAATTATTCAACTAAATAATCTGCTTTTAACGTTTAACAATAACTAAAAAGTTACACACACACACACACACACACACACACACACACACACACACACACACACACACACACACACACACACACACACACAAGAACATCGGCTCCTGTTATTTTAATTAGTGCAGCCAAAACAAAAATGCAAACATTGCATCTGCAGGAAGAACATACTTAAATGCACCACCAATCGATCACTAATATTACAAATGACAAAGAAGATAAATGGCATTCGATAAATGGAATGTATAAAAATAAACGGAATGCATAACTCTAATTCATAACCCAATATTTTAAATGAATCGACAAGTTAAATTTGTTACGTGGCAACTGGAACATACGCGTGTATTTTCTTTGATAACACGCTGAGCTGTGGAAGAGTTGACAAGTGTTGCGTCTTTTTAAGAATGGATATCCGCTGATAGCAACGGATATCTTGTAAGCTCTGATTAGTAGAAATAAAGGAAACACACATTTAGTGAATTAAAGACTGTTTATGAAATATTGTAAGCGGTCAGAATTTCTTGTTGAACGTCAGGGGAATGGAAAATTCACCATCGCAATGCACCTGCGCATTCGAGCTCAACTTCAACAGCCAGTTTTGTGTACTAAACATAGTATCGCATTAATGTGTGCCACCCTCCTCATTTTTTATGGCATTCTGGTCTAAGTGATTCTTTGTAACCTATAGAATACTGTTGTCGTGCATGCGCAGAAAGATTAAATGAAAGAAGAAACTTGCTAACTCTTCTGAGAGAGCAAATGCTTACATAAAGGACATGGGTATTCATGTCGAAATTCTGGAACAGAAAACTACGTGGACGCTGGAATGCAAATACATAGTTTACTATCTAAAATTAATTATTTGCAGACGACGTTTCATCATAGCATTATCGGAGGCAATTTGACACTACACCCTCAATGAAGATACAAACTAAAAGAACCTGGATAACAGTTAGCGACAGTGGCGCTCTTCGTGGTGATTACTGTCGTTGATGCTGATGGATAGATAGGGCTGTGCACCAAAATCGATTTAAAATCATACCGCCCGTTTGTGTGACTGATGCACCATATGAAAAAAATATGAACGTTAGATTTTGATCTGGTCTGCTTAGAAACAAAAAACATCCCAGGTATACTTACACTAGAGTGGTTCGCATTATTTGATATTCTGATAGGCATAACAATTTGCCCAAGGTCAGGTGATAGCTAAGTATATCTACTACTTGAACTTCGCGGCTGAAGTTGTGAACATTAAAGTATCCGAAGAAGGTGCTCTCACTCTTACGAAAGTTGAACTGGAAGAAGCGAACATTGAAAGAAGGAGGATAAAAGTTCCGAGTATTGGTCGCATCGGAGGAGTGAGAGAATTTGGCAGAATGGAGATAGTTTTAGCAAAGGAGATCTTTTTAATATTTTTTTGTTAAAAATCTCGTAAATGAATTAAGACGTTGTGAACAGAATATTATATCTATATAATATCGAAAACTGAATGAGGAGGTACTATTTTAGTTTGTTGTTTTGGGATTACGACCGCAGCAAATATCTATGACGCCATTTATGTGTTTAATTGTGTTGCTGGTTGGTCTCTTGTGCGGAGTGAAAAATATACACGTTTCTAGGGGGGGGGGATGCCTTTGCACCACAGTACGAGACAGGCTAAATCACATTTGGTTGAAAAGCCCTCATAAAAATTCTTTGGATGCTATTAACCCTGAAAGTGAGCAGACAAAACATTCGATCCATGTGATCTTCTCTGGCAAAGAATTCATGGCCAGTGTTGTTGTTATGGGCAATCTGTTATCTATTGATCTATTGAAGGCTACACGAAGTTCGGTTATTATTCACATTTATGTCGGAAATTACTAATCTGTGCATTACTTAAATTAAGGGGATATTAAATCCCACATAGTTTTAAAACCGAATAAGAAACTCAAAGATTGGAATCAGAGAGTTTCTTGCCGAATATAGTAAACTATAAAGTATCGGCGAACACTAGCGTTAGCAAATGCAAGTGATCCTAGTACGTGGTACAATACTGGGCAACTCGTTGCAAAGGTGGAGGAAGAAGTTCAGATCGCTATTCTTACATTGTGGAAAATACCTAAGAATAGCGATCTGAACTTCTTCCTCCACCTTTGCAACGAGTTGCCCAGTATTGTACCACGTACTAGGATCACTTGCATTTGCTAACGCTAGTGTTCGCCGATACTTTATAGTTTACTATATTCGGCAAGAAACTCTCTGATTCCAATCTTTGAGTTTCTTATTCGGTTTTAAAACTATGTGGGATTTAATATCCCCTTAATTTAAGTAACGTTTTCATTGCCGAAATGAAGCTTATTAGCTCTTTATACTTAAGTAATCTGTGCATGTTTAATTGCTTTTTTAAAATTTGTTGAAGATTACGTAAAGAAATCTATTTTCACTACATTCATTCATCGTTTACATTAGGGTGGTGCAACAAACTCCTTCCCAACAGTTTTGCAGCTCTCCATGGTTCAACTACAGATCTACTGGATCCGGTCAGATAAATTCCTTACGAGCAATGAGTCATATGTTTCCACTGATTGACTAGCTGGTTAAGTCAATCACACTATCTCAGCTTCACTGCAGTCTGACTTGAAATATAGTTCTTTGATCTACTTGCAAGAGATCTAGTCAATGGAAGGCGTACAAGAAGTCCGGACTGTATGATGAACGTTACAATGCCTCAATTTTAACAAATCCATTCATGAATAGTTTACGCTTTGAGGCTTGGTATCGTATAGAACTATCTCTGGATCATTCTATGAGAGAGAGAGACGAGACTAGTATTACCAATGAAGACTTATATGCATCTGATCTAAAATAAGCGTTTAACCTAATGATAACCTAATAAAATAATGTTGCTTGCCTTCAAGCTGCCAAATCGTCCAGAGGACGCCTCAAAGAGGATCTTGAAATATCCCGTAGAGGGAGATTGGACTTCTTTCTATCAAAGAAACAAGTAGAAACAGTGCCATCCCAGCAGCATTAAATACCTACCATCTGCCAGTGGTGTCAACCATTTGGAGAAGACATATATTTGAAGGTGTTTTCTGTTTAATATGTGTGCCCAGATGGTCTACCAGTGACAAGTAATAGGTATTTAATTCGATTAAGATTTAAGTAGTCAGTACTGTACTTGCCAGTGGTTGAGTTAGCATTTTTGAGAACCACAAAAATTAGGGAGAAAATTCTGAAATTTCATTCATCAGTATTACCAACCACAACGCAGGTAACAGTTTTGTAGGTAATCATAAAATTCCATTTGAAACATTTAGTAGCGCCACCTAGCATGCTAGAACAGATGTGTCTTAACAGCAGCTGTAAGAAAAGAATATAATAATTATTTTGACACATCGTGCTCGCTGGACCGAATATTACGTTGTCACCAACAGTGTTCTTACTGTTTTCTTGCTTTATTTATTTTTTTTAATCACCAATATCCTTTTTTGATTTCATCTATCAAGAATATCACTTTTGATGACATCATATCTAAAATTATTATTATTATTAATAGTAGTAGTAGTATTCGGCACTTCCATGGAATCCCAGGATCGTACTCACTGTGAGAGACCAGTACACCAATCTCCATACCCGATCCTGCTTACTGGACGTATGAAGTGGCTTCAAACAGTTCCATACCGACCAAAGGACTTCGTCTATACTGACTGAGCTACTGAGGCTCTGATTCCACTGCAGGCATGGTTATTTCTGAATGTGTCTATTTGGAAGATGAATTTTATCGTCCGGTGTGACACACCACTATCCTGCTTACTGGACGTATGAAGTGGCTTCAAACAGTTCCATATTTGGTCTGCAGAGCATCGTTTCCGGATTATGTAAAAAGTTAAATAAAAATATTTAAAAAAAAGTAGAAAAAACTTAGCCCAGTCAAGGTAGTCGACTAATCTACCTTAGCAAAAGCATTAGTTACTTTGACTTTGGAAGTCCAACAGAAGTCCAACAACACTAAATCAAAAATCACCACCCCACTGATGCCTCAGTTAAAACAGACAGATTTTAATTCTGCTTCCTGGAAGAAAATAAATAAATGAAGATCAAAGTGATGGTAATCTCGATGTATCAATATGTGTGCAATGTCTGTTTTCGTTAGTAATTTCATCTCTTTGTGAAATCCATTCTGAAATTTCTTCTGAGATTTGCCGCGTGCAGGATATCGACCAGCATAACGTTCACATATTCAGTACACTTTAATGAATAACCATTAGACAGTGTCTTTAATGAGGTTCAATATTTACGAAACATTACCAATCAGGATAGGAAAACGAACATCTAATGAAGCCAATCCATCGAAGGTTTCGGAGTATTTTTTACCTCCTCGTGTAATTGTGGGAGTGTTCACAACGAACAGCAAATTAATGACTCAGGGTTTCCAGAATGAAAAATACGAATTTCGCTCACAAGGGGGTGTTGGTGTTGTGGAGATAATGGGTCTCAAAGGATCTTCCAGGTCTGTGAAGTTTGTTCGTCCAAAGATTTTGGTTTCTTTAATGTCCCCAGCAATTATGAATTTCGTTTTTTTGCCCCTAGTTTATTGCTCGTCATTATAAATCTAAGTAATTTTCCTAGTTCATCTCCAGACTGTTATTATTAATCATGCACGTTTTGCTGTAATATCAAATCCCTGTTTTATCTAAACCTTGTTTATTAATTCCTTGAAAAACTGTGTTGGAATGAAACTACGGCTCAAATCTTAACTGTCTTGTTCAGCATAAAGAGTCATTTAAAAAAAAAAAAAACATTCTTCAGCGCATGCTCAAATTATCATGCCACCTGATCTCATTATTTATCAAATTTACAGACGCAAAATATCTGTGGAGAGAGGAGAAAATCCTGTAAATGTAAACTAGGCAATAACACCAATGCCATGAAATTAATCACATCTGAGTTAATTGTAATCTGGGGAGGAGTGTGGAATAGTTGATGCTATATTACACTATTGTGTTAACAGATTTAGAGGAGAGTGTGCGGGGATTATTTTTGCAGTTTTGATGACCATGGAAATATCTGTCGAAATTGGAAGCTGCAGAGACGTCTGTCTGTGAGACAGTGGAAAGAATTAGTGAGAGATGGATCATAATCAACCTAATTTCTCTCTTCTGTCCAGTCAAAGATTGTCGGGATGTTCTTAGGTGCATCACCCCAAAT
Source organism: Typopeltis vanoorti (assembly GCF_054136105.1). Lineage (NCBI taxonomy): Eukaryota > Metazoa > Arthropoda > Arachnida > Uropygi > Thelyphonidae > Typopeltis > Typopeltis vanoorti. Next base: position 7,203,237 of record NC_143558.1, read on the forward strand.
GTGACAACAAAATATTCAGTGGTAAAGTGGATTAGGATTTGTATTCAAATCATGATCCAAATGCTGTATATTTTAGTACGTTCAGTTAGCCAAGATAACTTCGGCAGATGCTTCGCAATTCATGGTGTGAATTGCGAAGCATCTGCCACCTAGCGACATTCATAAACACTTCTGTCCACAGCAGTATTCGAACTCGCATCCTGTTGATTGGAGAGTGAATTCTAATCCACTCTCGGTCAACTTAGACCGCGAAAAATCTGTAAATCTGACATCAGTCAGAATCAGTAAATACAACTCTGCCTTTTAGCTAAACAAAAATCTCGCTAATATAAAAAAGGAAATACACCAGAAGCCTACGCGGTACTGCCATGATTCCATAAAGAAATTCTCCAAGGCTTTTTTTCTTATCTTTAGCCAATTCCAGTGAGTTGGTGCAGGCAACTAGAATGCGTGGCCCTTTGTTATCAACTGCAGTGATGGCAAGAATAAAAATCATCCTCGCAAATTATTTTTTCTTTTGTTTTTGAGCTGGAGAAGAGAAAAATAGGCATTGATAACCAAATCCCTCTTTCTTTAAAAACAGCATAAAGTGTCCCCATTATTCCAACCTATAAACACACTCGAATGCCTTGAATATCTAGGAAACAGAAAGCATTTTTATATTCACCGTTAAGTTGTTTCAAATATTAATGAATTTTTTTTTTTATTTCGATTGGTTTTGACAAGTGCAATAGCATTTTAGCGCTTGAGATATCAAATAGAGTCAGTATAGTATTAATATATTTTTCACCTTTATAAGCATCTAAAGACCAAGCGAATGATTTCCTAGTTGACATGATGAATCCAGATTTAGATGGAACTAGATGTTATTAATAATACAAAAAAAAAAAAACACAAATACTAGTGAGCGGGGGAAAAATGATATATCCATCCATATACGTGCTTTCACTTGAAACTGCCATTTACGAAAATCCTGTTTTCGACTAAGGGCGGTTATAAGGGGTTCCGCCCTGGGTGTTCAGTCGCCTGCACCACCCAAAATCCCGTGTACTAACAGCCAAACCTATCACGTGGTATCGGCAGAACGTTGGGCTCCACCACACCCTTTCAATGAAAAGAGGATCTTTCCGCCTTTGAAACCGCGTAACAGAAGTTCCACCATTGAGAAAATAGTGAGCAGAGGGGAGAGAATATGGGGGGGGGGGGGACTGAAATTGTTAAATTTACGAAAATCGGGATACTGTATTAATGGAGGTTTTTTCCCCTTTGGAAGTGTTAGTACAATTCTTACGCCGTTATCATAGTAAGATTTGACTGTGCAAGCTACAAAAGTATAAACTGATAGCATTAACCAACCAGCGAGTTAGCGTGACTCCTCTCTAACCAACAGACTACGGGTTCAAATCCCGCCATAAGAATGATGTTTATGATTTAAGTCTTTCTTAGGTGGGAGGCTGATAAGCACGTACACAAAACATTCGAATTTTAGGAGGACATTTCCAGTTTGAAATTAAAAGAATGTCATCTCGTAACGGCTTTCAAAAACTACTCAACTCCATTCGATTAGTAGGGGATGCTTCGGAAACGAAAATACCCAACACACGAGGCCGCAATTTATTTTTTATTTCACTGTACCTCGAAAATAATTAAGCACCCCTGAATAGAACGGAAAAGTTACAAAAAAAAAGAAAAAAGGAATTGCTGAAGCGCAACTTTGACAAGATTTTTGTTGTGACGAATTTCAAAGAACAAAGAAACGATTGAAATGTCTCACTGTGATATCACTTCAGTATTTCTCTTAAAATCCATTCGGTATCGAGACAGAATGAAAATGTTCCTACCATCCCCCATCTCAAAGGCCATCTGAATGTCCATAATCCTTCACATAAATAAATTATTGTACCCAATCCGAATAAAAGACTGTTTTTATGGGTAGAATTTCAATATTCTGTTTCTCCAAACATACGATGCTCTAGCTGAGCACAAGAAGTTATTTTATAAAGAAAATTAAAACTCCGATAGACTTAAGCTTCGTTAAAAGGAAGTAGTCCTAATATAGCTATGTATAAACACTTCCTTATAAAAACTGTTTATAAGAACCGCATGTTTTTCTTAAATTAACCGAAAAACTATGACGGTGGGAAGGCGATATTTCGAATGCGAAATTGACGTCGACCTACGACTTGCAAACACAACATAGTGGACACTGAAGGGGGGTGAGGGAAGGATGGCATCTCGGACAACAAGGAAGGGTTCAGAGAGTGTTTGCATTCCTAGAGAGAAGGGGTCAGCAAAGATGGGCGCACGTACCTTAACGCGAAGGTCATCTGGCCGCGAGACATCTCTTCACCGGAGCCACCCTAAGAGACAGAAGGGCGAACAGTTTAAGAAAACACTTTTCGGGTTTTGCTTCTTCTTCCATTTTCTGGCGACAAATCGACTGCGGAAAGAGATCCAATTTTCCATCGTCCGCCTAATTCTCGTTCGGATGGTCCCCCTCCCCTCTCCCCCTCTTTCTGAGGAAAGCCGTCAGCGGTTGCGAATGGCTTATTTGGGGTCGACACAAGAAAGCGAGGCTGAATAGCCAATCTATCTCAAGCCGCCTTGCGGCTCCAGGAACGCATTAGTACGTCATTTGCCGTCTAACTCAGCGATCGCTTTCCTAGCTGCGCCGTCTCGAGTCCCGCAAGGAGCACCGCAGATCGGACTAAAACATATTGGACTGCGACTGCTAGTTACTCGGGTGACGGAGGGCGGGGAATCATTTCCTGTATTCCCAATACAGGAAATGATTTTTCCCCTCCGCCAAACCCTCATTTATCTTGAGTGCGTGGTCCGTAGTTGAATTTAAGACGGGCATCGCCTGGATTAGAATACCGTCCACTGGAAGTTGATGAATAGCAGACAGTGAGGAGGGTTGCGAGAAAACGAAAGGAAAGTTAGGCCCGTTTCAAGGGCGAAAAACAATTCAGATATTAGCTGGAAACATTCAGTAGGAGCTATCCCATCGAGAAACGGAAAGAGATCCAAAGGATTCGTCTTAATTGATGAAAACCTTGGCAAATGAATCAAGGAATGGGTGCTACACATTTGATGAGGTTTCTTTGTTTATCGTTTGTTAATTTCGCCAACAGACTGACAGCGTTTTCAGGCCCGTCATGTAGCTCAAAACTCTGGTTTCAAGGTTACCTAAGTTCGTATTTGTGTGCAGAAATGGAAGTTTGATGGAATTCTGCCCTTAGCAATGCACTCCTCTCTTTGGTGTCTGGTCGAAATCCCGAGCCCTATTTTATTAATCAAAAACGAAAGCGAGCATCTGAACGGGACCACTCTCGAAGCTCCTAGAAGAGTGCTGACAAGTTTAATTGCTGTTGGCTGTGCAATTAACGGAACTGACTGCGACAGTTGGTTTTGCAAGTTTAGATTTCGAAATGCAATTGCTCTACTTAAAGAGCAGTAAGTGGGTCAGAAAAGAAGACAAAACCAAAGAGGGTCAAGGGTGTTTGCTTGATGAATGGTTTGTTGGCAGGAGAACACTGAAGATAAAATGGACTGTCCACATTTGGACAAACACGTTTTGTAGGAACAATTAACGTACTTGAAGGTTTTGTGATCAGCAATTTGATCATAAATACATTCCCCTATACGTTAGATTGGCAGTAAAAGGGTCCTTCAATCATTCGAAATCGGCCCATTTTACAGGTCTTCGATTTGGAATGACCACTGATTAAGGAACGTTTCCTTGCCAGCAAGATATCTCAATTAATTTTTGATATTCAGAAAGAAGTCTTTATGTTTGGAGTGTATTTAAAGAAGGGGAAGCACAAAAGATGTGGTCTTGACAAGGGGTTTGTGGTTGTTTCGAATCACAGAACTAAGCAACTAGGCTACCGGGTCAGTGTATTCCATGTGGTAATTGCGCGAGTTCTTCTGCCGGTTAACCATTTTGCGAAATACAAAACTCAACCTTCCAGTGGGGGGAATTTTGCCATCTCTATATGCGTCCGACAAACTTTGATTCACTCTAAAAACCCTTATAAAATTTGTACGCGTCCTAGTTCCTGGCAAGTATAAAAATATGTGATCCTATTGTTTTCATGCACAGAATGATAGCAACAGGATGTGCTGCATATTGATCGAACCAATGCAGTACTCGAACAAGGATCTGGCATGTAATGAATGCTAATGGAATATTAAATAGCAAATAATAGCGCGCTTAAAGAGCTCTGGATAGCATAGAGAATAATTAGTCACTTCTTTGCAACCCTTTTACTTTTCTTCGAACAGAAAGCACCTTCATGGTACCATTTCGAAAGATCGCAGATTATTATACAAGAAATATATATTGTATAATTACATTCTTCTAAAGTAAACGCTATTTATTATCACAACTAAATTAGAGCCTTTTGAGGGTATATGAGCTGCACACATACTTTTATTTTGCCATTAAAACAGTGCTATTGATTTCAATACTCAATTAAATTATATAGATTTTAACGGAGATCCTAAATATCACATTTACTTCACTTTCATCCATCCGGAATGCACTTATTAGCTTTTCAACATTTCGAAAGGTTTGGGTAAATTTTTCCTTTAGAAATGGGCCGATATGAACTCAAACTGAAGTGATAAGACACACATTCTGGTACTTACTAATCCTATTCATACCTCATAGTACATAAATTTTCTTAGCTTTTGCTAGCAAACGTAAGGAATTTTGGTACACATCCAAATACCGAATTTCAATAGACTGAACCGAAGAAAAATGTGATCACGGAGAGATGGATGGATGATAAAAAGGATAGATGGATGGATGAAAAAAAGGATAGATGGATGGATGAAAAAAAGGTGCTACTCATTTTGAGAAATGCGTCTTTTAGATCAGGAACACCGAACCTCGTACGTGGCTGCCCATAAAAACATTGGTTGCTAGAATAATGGCTAGGGAGACATCATCCAACCACCCACGCTATGTAATTGGGAATGTTAAAATCCGCATTCCTCCAATAAAATTATAATATCAATGAATAATATAAAAAAAATCATCTGAGTGACATTCCAGTAAATAAATAAATAAATATTTATTCGTTTATTTATTTATATCAGGTTGCATATTATTTATCTCTTACGTATAGACTGCAGGCAACCATGAAACTAAAAAGAGCTTAAAATGACTTGGTAAAAGCCAAATGAAATGATGGTTAAATGTGGACTTCTTCTTTAATAGAGTAATTACTACACGCACAAACACACACTTTTTTTAAATTTGTTTTTTCTCAAATTCTGGTGAAGCTAACTAAGGCTTCTATTTTTATATCTAAAAAGGAAATCGCGTATGGTTTCCACGAAGTTGATGTAACATGAACAGATGAGACTGTGCATAATAGCTCGTGTCTTGGTCCTTTACAGCTGAGTTGACGGGAGATTCTACCAAGGGAACAAGATGAATAGGTTCGATAACAAAAAATTAAATATTAAAAATATGAATAGTTAATAGCAATCACTTCCCAGAGCTTTGAAATTGGAATACAATCAGAGCGGTTAAGGTTCGGAGGATGAATCCAGAGAACTCTGTTCGTTTATCTTTACCTTTATTTTATTTTATTCATGTGGGGGTTCACCCCGATCCTCAACCGTCCCTTAGGACTGGTTGAGTCCTCCTAATGAGAGACTAAGTATGTATTTTTTGACTGTAGCGTGTGTTCACGGGGCCAGTTTGTCTGTTCAGGGACGAAAAACCCGAGTTTCTGGGAGAATAAAAAACTTTTACCTCCGTAGGAGACCGACTAACTCACTTTCAATCGAAGAGACCAGATAAAGGTTTTCCTCAAGTCACTGACAGGAATCGAACGTAGGTCTTTCTGAAAAAAAGGGCTTCGTCTATACCCACGTACCCCCGATAGTCTTAGATTCTAGTCTAAGCAGAACTATCCATGTAACTTAGCTGACATGAAAAGTAACTAGTAAGCATATGCTTTGTGACTCATATCTTGTGATTCATGTTTTGAATATCGTTAACTGATCTGTTCTCTTCTTGAAGATGCATATATTATACTGGATGAAATATGTTGGCGTTTTTAATAAATTCCGTAGTTTTTTTTTATACACGTGTAAGTGTTTAACAACATCAGATTTGTTTTCATGCCCGCATACTAATGCAATTTCAAGGAGTTTCGTCAGTGCAAAGAATACTCAACTTCTATGTCCCACTCCAAAACCATTTGCATGTAATATATAAAACGCAGTTATTTCATTCCTGTTAATAAACTAAGGTCAGCCGCAATCAAATCGATTAGCGACTCTATTTAATTTTTCGGCATAATGGTATTAAATTCAATAATAAAAAAAAGTAATTGTCCATATCTTTTATTTTTGAAAATAGTAATTTTCCGACTAAATGAATCAATGACATTAATTTTGAAAGACGTGCTAGACGTTGCTAATTTTATATTTTCTGAAATAGCGTGCTGTCTTATCATTTATTTACAACAGAATTCTAAGTTTAATTTCTCTGTTCACTCTTCAGCTGATAATGACTCCTTTATGGTTACCAGAGACTTCATAGCTACGAGAGACATTGGCGGTTTCACGCAAATCCAATGTTACAAACTCTGACAATCGTATGTTGCAAATTTGTCGCTTAAACAAGAAGATTATCCTCGTGTCCTGTTGCTACACGTCTGAGTATTATTACTATTTCGATATGGACGGACACAATGATTCCACAATATATAATTGAGCGAAAATACTGCGCTCATAGAGAACTCAACAATCCATTTACAGATGCTGCTTAAAAACATTAGCAGACTCTTTGCATACGAATAAAAATGAACAAATACGTATTTTTGGCATGCTGTTGAAACAAACCTTCAATGCAGAAAACTTACGACACCAAGAAGCCACGGAAGACCGAATAAATAAATAATTGGAGTAAATAATGCAGAGTACATCAGGCAAGAAAGTAGGTCAAATTGAAATTTTCGTCACGAATCGTGAATAATTAACAACATTCGTGAGCCCATTTATACAATCTAATTACCCGTGTATTAATGATTAAATATCCATCATTGCCGTGGAGGTTTACTATAGAATATTAATTATTGGAGCAAATTACGATTCTATAAGTCCCAAGATTATTCCGTGCGATTATAATTATCACGAAATTACCACGAAGGGAAGTGTCAACAACGATTTCATTAATATTTCAACCCTTTTACGGCATGCCCTTCTCATTCAACGGTTTTCAACTTTGTTTTTTTCATCGAATTTTTTCCCCTCCATATTCATAGCAAAATACAACTTAAAATTAATAGTTTTTAATTTGTAAATTATACACTGTAGGACTGCTAGTGGTAGGGGGCGCTTTATATCGATCATGACAAAAAATATATTCAAATATGAATCCATGCGATTATAATTATCGAAATTACCCCAAAAGGAAATGTCAACGATTTCATTAATATTTCGACCTTTTTACAGCATGTCCTTATTCAATGGTTTGCAACTTTTTTTTTTCACTGAATTTTTTTATTCTGTAACAAAATACAACTTAAAATTAATAGTTTTTAAAATGGAACATTATCTTTAGGAGATCTTAACACCTGTCTAATGCTAATAGTTGGTTTAAATACAACTCTGATGTTATGAGCTTTTAACAAGCTCGTTATTTTGGTGGAAACCCAACCCATAAAGGGGTTCGGTTTCCGAATAGGATATCGGAATAGGAGTTCGGATAGAGGATATCCATTTTGAGATAGTGTTGTAACAATTTGAGACAGTTCTGTCTGAACCTCGTCTTGTCTGAGACAAATTTGCGGACTCTATTTCCCCAAACGTGAATGATGCTATGTTTATGCGACCTCTGATGGTTTGAAGAATAATGTAGATATCGTCCAGTATCTGTAGGCTTTTTGTAAATGGACAGTTTGAAATTGTTTTCTTGTCTCTTTACCAGTATGTCTAAGAAGTGCAGTTGTTTGATATTTTGAACTTCCAGGGTAAATTTGATTTTGTTGTGGAGTGAGTTGATTCTATTTACAAACATACGTAGGTTTTCTATGCTTTCTTGCCATATGATGACGATATCATCTACATATCTCCACCATATTGAAGGTTTGGGAGTAAAATTGGTGAAGATTTCATTTTTAAATTTCTCCATGAAAATTCCTCCCCAACATACCTTTTAGTTAAACATCTTGCAAACTTACTAAAAGGAAACATCAGACTAACAGAATCCTATATTAAAAATTCTCAACAATTTGTTGAAAACTTAAGAATGTGAAACTAACAGAAACAGATATAACGGCCAGTCTGGATGTAGTATCCTTATTTACAAATGTACCAGTAGAAGAAGTCATTAACATTATCAAAGATCTCTTTCCTGTAGATATTACACAGATTCAAGCACTGCCTAAAATCGAATTTCTGATTTTTTTTTCTTCATATTCATAACTAAATACAACTTAAAATTAATATTTTTAATTTGTAAATTATACGCTGCAGGACTGCTAGTGGTAGGGGGCGCTTCATATCGATCATGTCAAAAAATACATTAAAATGTGGAAGTTGCTAAATTTCAAAGCGCCATCTACAATCAACTGAAAGTCATTATGTTACAAATAAAATATGGATACAACTTTTAATTCTCTTCTCCAAAAACGTATCGTAACAATTTTAGTGCTTCAAACTTTTAAACGTTGCAAAATGACTGAATATTATTACTGGATAAGTTTTACCTCGCAATTTAATAAAGTCTGACTTTCAGAAAAGAAATGTGATAGAAAATTTATAACCGAATTGTCTCAGTTTGGATCAATGTTCAGCGTAATCAGTGCCACTTGGAGGGATCCTATCTGTACCTAATAGTTAGCGGATGGTCCGTACGCATGCGTACTACACTTTCTCGCGTTACCAGAGCGGAAAAATAGAAAGTTGGAGAAACGTGTTAACGAATAGAGAACACACAGAACGTTACAATATGTGGATAATCCCAAATCACTGGTCACCTAGACAACGTTGGTTAGCAGCGGTGCAAATGGAACGCGAAGAATTCCCCTAGCGGTGGTAATTACAGACACATTGTAGTTGTGCTTTGCAAACTAATTAGTGGAAAGTCGCAGTTTGGTCCGCGGTGACATGCGGGATTTAATTACATGACACACCGTGACACCCCTGACATTAATCTATTTTTAACATTTCTTCCATACCGCCACTGTTAAAGGCGCTGCCCACGATTTGCGCCACGGTGCAGTGAAACAATGGATGAGACAAGCTAATTATGCAATGAAGTCGTCACCGCGTTCGTCGAGGTTCTGAAGGACGGGGAGAATACAAGAGACACCAACGACTACATTCTGAAAACATTTCGTTGTGTTCTAATGGCAAATGTTTGTTTCAGTCCCGAATTCGTACAGCCTCTTTGGACAACTTCCTGGAGTACTGACCAATTGGTGAACTGAGGGAGAGATCGTTGATATACGTACGGTAGACTGGTGTGTAAGACGCGTGGTGGACTGGATGACCGCACTGCACACGGTAAAAGAATTTACCATATCACCAACGAATGAGACTTCTCTTTAACGATCGTTCCATCATATCGATCATATAATGGAGCGGACTTTTCCCTCTCCACAATTAGATGCTAACTTCTTGAATGAATGAAAATACTGAACAGATTCATTTGTTGTGGTAGCAATTTCATAATCAGTATGCCTTCTGAGTTAACATCCTTCTACACGTAGCGAAATAAGGGATTGAGAGAGGCACCTTCGACTAGCAGGTTTTAACGGCGTTCGGAGCAACTGTCACTCTACCTGGCTGTCCATTCTGACAGCGGAACCTTCTCAGCACGTGTTTTTAGCACACAAGTAAGACCACCTATTATGGCTGACGTCATCTTTTCTTTACCTTCTGACGACACACGACATATCCCCCCCCCCAGGCCTCCTGTGTGAACGCACAATTACGTACGACACCGTCAGAGCAAATTGTGTCATACAATGAACAAGTGTGACTAGTAGAAAAGCATTTACGTCTGTGCCAGCACCATCGAGACCCATAATACTCTGCGGCTTAGCAGAAGGTATCGCACTCCACCCCACTCACGCCGATAACGTCGAGGTAGACAAAGTGGCTGAGAGCTCCTTGTCGACAAGATGTGGGACAGCATTCGCGGACGACACCGTTATCTCGCCTCCTGTCAATCACCACGGAATCCTGTGGATCGAGGAAATAAAGAACACCACACAGGGGGAGAGGGAGGGGTGGAAACCATAAGTGAAAGCACTCTGGAGCTTGTGAAGGACAAAGACAAACAGACAGACAATGAGAAATTGATAGACTGACACTTGTACACAGATACGAGGTTAGAATCTCGTAGTGTACTGGACCGATGTATCTTGGACTAAAGAACACCATCTACTTTTTTCCCTATGAAGAAAATCCACTTGGACTTGCATATTCTCATTTGGCTCATTCAGCTAGATATCCGTTCTTAAATTATCGCCAATCCCTTGCTTTTTCGGTACTTGGTTAACTTTTTTTTTCATAAATGTACTTAATTTATTGCTTCTATCCCATTTTTAGGATGATATAGATAAAACAAGTCTCACATAACTGGAGCGGATCGAAATCGATCGAGGAGTGAGACCTGTAGGAGGCCTGTGGCATTTTACTTTCTTCTCTCTCCTTTACAATTGCATCTCATTTTGATTCTATTGTGCAGAAATCCTCAGGAGACATTAAACAACAATATCAGAAAATTTTGGAAGATTCAACGTTAACGGAAGATAAAGAGGATAAAAAGAATGCTTTTTTAACCTTTTATTGTTTTGTATTTTGAAAAGTTATCTAATTCCTCCATTAATTGGAGGAATCGTTTAAAGTTTGGAACACTGTGTCCAGCTGAATATCTCCATCGAATCAACGAACGCATCAACATAGCATTTGAGTTATAATTAATCGAATTTTGATCTTAAAGGCTTTTGTAATAAGAGTAATCAGTGACTGGCTACACGTATTTTCTTAAAGGCCGTTGCTGCAGTAACTCAATGCTATTCAAGCTGTCCTCTCCCTTTGCATGGTAATTTAGCCATCTCCTCACTCTACATTTGTAAATCGCATCTTTTTCCCCCCCTAGTTAAGAGAGTCCAGCCCGGGGCATAAAGAAAGCTGCAATCTGCGGAAACATTTTCATAAAGGCTAAGTTTGTGTGTGGAGACAGAGAACAGAACGTTGGAACATTATTGTACCAACCAGCAGTGAACAGTGGAAAATAACTTTGGTCTGACAGTCTACACACGAACATATACACAGCAAAATTCTTTCAACCAATCATTTATGTTTAAGATAATTAAACTTCACAAATTCAAAGAATATTTAAAGTTTTTAAATGGAAACTTTTACTCTACATTGAATATTGTAATATAGATTTACACATTAGGTTCTAGAGAAAATATTTTATGATGCTCTTTCACGTTTTCAAATTCAAATTTGAATTAATTTGCTAACGATATACAATACTAGACTTTCCCACAAAAGGGAAGAAGATATAAATACAAAATAATAATAATAATAATTTTGAAAAATTAAAAAAATTTTCAACATCAATAATAACAGCAAATGCAAATTATGCGATCAGAAAGATGAGACTGTAGAACTAATCAGTGCTTGCTCGGCATTTGGAACACAACAGACCTAACATCACAATTATCGAACATCGACAGGTTTGGATTATCGATATCGCAGTACCCACTGATACCAACATTAACAATAAAGGACTGGAAAAAATTGCTAAATATCGAGATCTGGCAATCGAAGTTGGCCGACTGTGGCTCAAAGCCACAGCCTGCCACCGATGAAATTGCACTTAGTGCAATTTCAAAGAAGCTATCCAACTATTTACGGCAATTAAAAATCAATGAAGTGACCCCATATGACCTACAAAAAACAGCATTACTTGGAACAGTCCATATTTTACGAGGCTACCTGACGGACTATTCTTAGATTCTTGGGTAGAATCTGAATTGTTCTGAATCACCAGTCAAATTTTTATTTATATGATATATTGTTTGACTGTGTATCAGTTATGTGAATAAAGTATTAATAATAATAATGATAGCAAACAGTTCAATAGTGTCACATAAGCAGTTTCTTAAAATTATTAGACTAAAAAAGAATGAAAATATTTCAAAAGAACTCAAAATAAATATAGAAAAAACTAAATAAATATAAATATATTATTAAATATCTTTAGATATATTTAATAATAGAACATGTGAACTGAATGGCTAAACCTAAATAAAATCCTAAATAATTAATAAAATGTAAACCAAATGGCCTGGCAGACCTCACTCTTTGATCGCTTGCAAACAGCGCAATCGAAGGTTTTCATTGCAGTTTTTGTGCCGAGCTGTTCCTATTTTGCAACATCTATATCCCAGTTAAGCATAACAAACTTGTAAAAGGGAATTAAAAATATAAAAAGACGCTGAAAGATGCCTTTGTTTTATTATTATTATTATTATTAGTGGTAGTATTTTATTGGGAGAGAGGCAGAAGGCTTTTCGATAAACTCATTGCGTGAGCTCATTCCACCGATTCCATTGCACAGCATTTTTGTCTACTAATTGTCTGCATTCTCTTGTTACTTTGCTCGGTTTTCGCTTTCGTATAAGTCGGCTAACTCAGCTTTAGTTGAAAGAGTGCATAGAAAGATTCGCTGCGTCACGACGAGAATCGAAATCGGATCTTTACCAATCGAAGGATGAATGTCCAATCATTCTCTCAACAACGTAAGAAAAACAACCTGTGCCATTCCAGTAAGTTTTATCACATTTTTTAAATTAATTATTTTTGATAAAGAATAAATGGATGAAATCTTTTCATTGGTCGTTCGCGGAAACAGCGTCCGGTTTAATTCATTTTACGCCACCCACACAGTGTGATACTCGGTCACTCCCACCACGACCTGGCATTGTGTGTTCTCTGTGTTCAGCGACCATCACCCTTCAACGATACACTTGCATCATATCAATACAGAGCAGCACGGAATCTTTTCTTTTTTTTGTATATGTTTCTAGAGTTCACTGAAATGATCTTATTAGAAGTCCTAATATAGAATGTAAAAGTCCTAATTAATTATTCAAATGTCAAAAAAAAGTCAATATATAGGTTAAATCTGAAGGTGCGATGATCGCAATGAATTGTACCAAATTAATGGAGATGAAATACAAATGATTTTTTTAGCTCATTTTAGTGTGTGTGTGTGTGTGTGTGTGTGTGTGTGTGTGTGTGTGTGTGTGTGTGTGTGTGTGTGTGTGATTCACTGATTGATATCACGAATCCAGACGTAAACAGAGACGGGAATTTACTGTGAACCAAACTCGATCCTACCCAATTTCCAATCAGAAAATACAGAGGTTGGAACAACCATAAAGAAAGTTCATTTAAAATTAAAAAAAAAAAATTATAATTAATTTCACTTTGGTGAAAATAGAATAACAGTTAGCTAATCCCTACAACTAAACCTGGAACTGTTTCAATCCACGTGAGACCTCCAATAAGCGGGTTGATGGTCTGTCCTACACTAGAAGATAAAACTGCATCTGCTAACGAAAGCTTTCGTCTTCGATCTAATGGGCATTGAAACCCACAACTTGTAGAATGGAAAGACCATGAATCCATCCGTCAATCAGAATTCAAATTCGATTTTGGTTGCTGGCAGTTAGATACAATATATTATACTGTATCTAACTTCATACATTTAATTCATTTTTAACATTTTATACATTGAGTCAACGGATAAGTTGAAATTGTTTAAGGGCTTCTATCTGTTTTGTGGGGAAACAAGACTTTTTGAGTGTAAAAACCACCGAACCCATTAACTTAGCTTCGGAACAAAAATTGTACCGATCATCGTAATGAAAATTGCGAATTTGAACCCAGATTTGACACTATTAAGTGGTTTGAACCGAAGAGCAAATGTTTGTTGTCAATACAGGTTAGCATGTTTTTTTTTTTCACGGAGATGAAACTCAGTAGCTCAGTTGGAATCGATGATGTCTTTGCTCTTTAGTTGCATAAAACCTGCTTTCGAATCCCGTATAGAATGGGAAGCACCTTTAAAAGAAACAATTGGACCTCATTCGTTTTGTAAGAACACTTTTTATTACGCAAGATATAACTGCACGATGCTTAAAATATATTTAATTAAAATATGTTCTTTTCTTTATTTCTTTCGCTCTCTCTAGACGCCTTTTGTCCTTAAACGTGAAACTGTTTTAGGTGTGTATTCTTACGACAAATCAATGGGAGAATTCGATAGCAACATCGTGAAAACCACGCGATATTAAAATAAGAAACGAAGAAATCCTACAGGAACAGAGTAGAAGTAGGTGGCAACCAGAGAGGTGAGGAAAAAAGAAACGTCAGTAGTACATCCACAAACCGCATCCAATCCGGTATCAAGTTCACGCTACATTTTTCCCGAATGGTCTCATTTTGATCCGCGCAACTTTCGACGTGGTGATAAGCAGCAGCGCACTGGAAAATTCGGCACCCAGTTAATAAGCGGTTAACGGTTATAATCAAGTGTAAGAAGAGTGCCCGGGGGATGAGGAAGGAATATTGCGAAACCATTCAAAGGTCACTAATTTAAGAAGAAGGTACGGCTGTGCACACAAGACACTGTGGGGAGGTGACTGGGGGAAAGGGGCAACCCGTGTCCACTTGGAGCTGTCAGTGCATGCATCAATACGGTAATTGTGAGGGCATCATAAGGTTGACTGCGGCTGTTTCCTTTCGGGTCAAACGAATAAAAAAAAAAAAAAAGAAGAAGAAAAAAGCGGGGAACGCAGCCCTTTCTTCCCGTCCATCAGCCTATGGCAGCCCGTCTCGAGCTTTAGCGCCTCTCTTCCGTTTTTCGTAACTACGCATGCGTGCACTGGAGACACGCGGTGCTGGCAGTGCCATTAACTGCGGGCCAGCCAGTAGGGGGGACGCCTGCTGAACGCTTCCATTCTAAATGGTCTTTTGTTTTCGGTGACAATGGCTGGCCTGCCCACATCTCGGTGCTAGCATGCAGCGCTTATCAGAGGCGCTCGTGCAACAAGAGTACCCCTCATTTTGCTTTTGCCTGCAGTTCTACTTTTGCGTGGGCCACACGGGATCCTTCTTTACGATCACACGGCTCGATACGAAAACTACAGGCGTATATTTCTTGTCCGGACTCGATCCGGTTCTGATCTATAGTGCACAATGCTTAGTTGGTATGAGCATGAGAGCAGTTTGTACGAAAGAATATACCAGTCTCTCTCTCTCTCTATCTCTTTCTGTGTGTGTATGTGTGGATGAAAAGTATATATATATATATATATATAGAAATTTTTTTATCTTGGGTGTAATATACGTTAAAGATACCGAGCACCTTTTGTCTACTTGTATATGACTTCTGCATTACTTCAACCTTGCTATCTCTTCCGGGTCTGAATCTCACTGAAGAGACCTCAATAAAGGTCGAAACCGGTCTGGGTAGTAGCCCTTCCCATTATGCACACACACACACACACACACACACACACACACACACACACACACACACACACACACACACACACACACACACACACACACACACACATTATTTTTATTTATGTTTTTAATTGTGAAACGCAAGATTTTGATCCAATTTCTAGGAAGATACAATAACTTTTCTTTCCCCGTCTATAAATTCTTGATTTTGTTTAGAAGATTGGTTAAGTTTATGATCCATGATCCTTCTCATTGTTTAATCCCTCATTCAACCTCCTTAGTTGAATCAGCATCGACAATGCCCATCGGGTGGAAAGACTTGGAGTCCAATCTCGTCTAGGATACGTGGGACCTTTATAAGTATTTTCAACCGAAGTTGAGTTAGCTGGTCGGATACAGAATCTGAAAGGTTTTTCCTTCCACTAAATACACCAACTAACCACAAGAACATCACCAATGGACAGACATAATTGGTAGTGTACTTGGGGTCAGTGGGTCTATTTGGTGGAAAGTCTATTTTATTTACGTTTAGCGAAATCAAACAGAAAAAACTCATTCTATAAGTGATTGTAAAAAAGATGAAATGTTTCGTTTATACAAAATCAGTTTCTTAAATTAAAAAAAAAATACTGACAAAGAAAGAAATTTTATTGAAAATATATACTAAAATATTTAGACGCATGATTTAGTTGTTACAAAAAAGGAACGACAATTCAAAGTAAAGATTGGCCCAGAAAATTATATTACTCAACAATCACATGACTACCCAGACATTTTTCTAGAGGGGGGAGAGCTAATTTTTGAGGAACAAAACTATAATTACAAAAAAAAGTAATTAATAACAATGAAGGCACTAAACCATAGACGTGCGGCTATAACAAGCAGAAATTGAATAGACTGAATTTTTACTGATACTGCGGTTTCTACATACCAAAGTACGAAAATGCTAATATTTTATAACTCAAATATTGACTTACAAAATATACTAAAATTGGCATTTAAAAAAATGGCGTGTTAGAGCACACTATAACAAGATTAAATTAGATTATATAATTGGGAAACTACAAAATAGAGCAGTGGTTAAAGTGAATACCACCTGAATCAATAACACTTTCTTCAGAGTTGGAAATCCCGAATCTATAGAATCCCCTAAAATAAAACACTTCATTGAAATCCCTGGAACGAAATCCCTGGACTATATTTTCGTTTGCGTAAGTCTGAGATCAACGATGCGATTCTAATACCATGTTCATCTGAAGCCGGAAAGAGTTTGATCTCTGGAGGAGGGTTTACAACCTTTTATGGCTGGGATTCACATAAAATCTGGCGCCAAACAGAACAATTCCATGATATGATTACAACGGAAAGTGCTTCAATATTTCCGGGGTAACATCTATTATAAATTAATCTTTTTTAATCTTAATCTTAATCCTTATAGTGAAGTCAGTTTTCATGTGTGGACTTCATATTACACGTAACTCCGTAGACATACAAAGGTGTAAGATCGGAACTGTGAAAATCAGCATGAATTTGGCCATTTTCCATCTAATTAACTATTCCGAATAAAGTTACATTTCTTTACAGCTCCAGTTACCAAATAATGTTCATCCCACAGCGTAACTGATCTAGAGATTACTGTAGTAGATTCGCAAGTTCTTGTGGCATGCGAACTCAATATCAACAATGTTTGGACTCAACAGTTTTGTTGAGCCCTCACCTGCTGATTAGAACAGGATATGGAAAACAAAAAAAATATATATATTGAAAACTTTAAATTTAAAAACGCTCTTAGTTAACCTTAAAAGGAGTAAGTAATATTCAAACCACCAAATCTGTGTAGAGTAAAGGGAACCTTACATCGAGCAACACACACACACACACACATACACACATAGTTCATGCTTAAGTTGCAAATCACGATGGAATGATGGTTTGATATTAAATCAAGTGGAAGAGAAGGCTTTGTGTTATCTCCAATGTCTCCATTGTGCTATTTATTATCTACACGGATCATGTTATTAAGGAAAGTGATATTAAAACTAGCATTCAATAAGACACAATATGATATAATACTAAGTAAGCGTATAGGAGTGTTTAAACAAATTAACTCAAGTGCCATAATAAATGTGGTATAAAAATCAGCAAAGAAAGACAATGAAAATAGGCAGAATCATTGAAAATGTCAACTGTGTTGTGAATGGAGAACCTGTGGAACAAGTAAAACATTTCAGCTACCTAGGCACAATTTTTACTGAAGATGGTAAATTAAATATAGAAATAGAGAACAGAATCAGCAAAGCTGGTATGGTGGGAAGTCAATTGAATAAATTCATATGGAATAAGAGAGAAATTAGTCGGAACACTAAATTAGCTGGATAGAAGACAGTGTTCAAACCAGTTTTAACTTATGGATCCGAGAGCTGGGTCAGAAGTAAAACACTTGACCAAAGACTAGAGACGGCAGATATGAGAGTCCTGAGAAAGATTATAGGCGTGAACAGATGGCATCAATGGCAATATCATATTAAAAATGAGGATATTAGGAAAGAAATTGACATTGTTAGCATTTTAGAATGTGTTTAGCAGAGCTAATCTCGGGTGGCGTGGTTATCCAAATCATGATGAAAGATTAGCACAAAACCAATCATTATTTTGTGATCTGTTTAAGGGTGCATTCCATGACGATAGTATGAGTTACTAGGTAAACAGAAAAAAAAGAAGAGAGATTAAGCATGCTACATAAATAGATTAGAACAGAATACAAAACATTCACTGGTGGTCCTTAGTCCACGTTTCTAATTTTTTTTTTTTTTTATGACTGTAGAGTATTATGAACTTATTTAATAAGGTCATACTCTCGAGTGCAAAGTTGCCATTACACGAGAAATTTTATTATTCGTATTTCTTTATATAAATGTCAAAACTTTTCGAAATGGTTTAAACCATGGAAAATATACTTCCTAACGTGTAAGTATATTTTCAGTTGCAAACCTTTTTGCGTATTTCAAGTAATTTTGTAGAAGCAAGTAAATAAACATAACCAAATTCCATGTATAAATAGCATTTTTAACTATCTATTGCCTCTACTATCATTATAATCCATATGCACACGATATTGTAGTACTACAAGATGAACTTGATTGTTATAAGCTTTCTATCAGCAATGTTCCCTCGAATTAATCTGTCATTTGTAAGCATTGCTGGATTTTATTTTAGTCTTCTGAGACACGTGTCAATACATCGACCCACCAAGCAGGTGGTTATCTCGCTGTCTTTGTCCTACAGTCCTGGCAAAGAAAAGAAAGAAAAAAAAACAACACCCGATTTGCTATTCTTTCCTCGCCCATTCTGTTTAAGTGACCATACCACCTTAGATTAGCTCTGCTAACACATTCTTGACACTACTAATAGTGTGAAGTTGCTTCTTAATATCCTCATTTTTAATATGATTTTGCCTTTGATGCCATTAGTTTACTCCCCTATTTTTCTCAGAACTGTCATATCTGTGGTCGCCAGTCTTTGATCGAGTGCTTGATTTCTAAAACACTCGTAAGATCCATAAGTTAAAATTGGTTTCAACACTGTCTTGTATACTACTAGTTTAGTGTTTTGACTAATTTCTTTCTTACTCCATATAAATTTATTCAACTGGCTACCCATCATACCAGCTTTGCTTATTCTCTTCTTGAGAGCTGAGTTGAATATCTCAGATTTTGATATCACATTTTGACATCGAACAGTTGATGCCACTTTCCTTCATAATGTGATCTATATAGATGATAAATAATAATGGAGATAATGCGAACCCTTTGTCTCACACCTGATTTTACATCAAACCATCTTCCTGCATCATATTCAATTCTAACTGCTGACTTACAGCTTAAATAGAGACTATGAAGTGCTTCATACAATGCCCCATTGACACCATATAAGTGCAGCGTTTTGAATAGCTTTTACTCTTGGCACCTTATAAAGGCACCTTTTCCAGATCAACAAAACTAAGGTACAGATCCTTGTCATATTCTCACGATTCTCAACTATTTGTCTTAAAGTGAAAACTCTGATCATGACAATCCCAATTTGGTCTGAACCCAATTTGCCTTTCCCAAGTTTCTTCTGAATAATTTTTCTTAACTCCTCCTCAAGTAAGCTTGCATAAATCGAACCCGGAACATCAATAAATCTTACCTTACATTCTACTCTCATTAAAAATAAATCTTGTAGACTAACAGCTGCTCATCGCGTTACGCTAAGAAATATCTTTAGCAATTTTTCGAACATAAATTTCTTGATGTTCAACTTCTTGATTAATTTTGGTAGAAATTTCTTCACTGAGGTGTTTGTGTAACGAGAACTGTAATAGGACTTCTTTTTAAGCAAGGCTGACAACACAGGCTGTTTCTTCACAAACGGCCAATAAAAACACGCGAGTATCACAGATTATGGGAGTATAAGGCCATCATCTTATCTCGAAAATAATGTAAGACGTTCATGACTGCCCGACATGCGGCACTAAGAACGAATATTTAATAAAATATGTCTTCTTAATTCCATATACAGATCTAAAATATACACTTTTAAGCAGACCAACCCACACAAAATATTGTTATTCAGTCGAATAAGTGATGGAAGATTAGCAGAGCAGATATGAAAGCAAGGTGGAACAAAAAGTCTCTTTGTTCCACCTTGTTCCATCTTTAAACTATACTGACCTTTCTAGGAAAAATATAGTCTTCTTTCTAATTAATGCCTTTCAATTAATACGGTTAAAGAATTTGAATGATTGTAGGATCCTGCTCATCTGTGAATAATTCCTCACGTTTCGGGATCAATCCTTGCAAACGTCCCCATCCATTCGATCAAAAAACAACAGACTCAGCTGTTTAAGACATTCTGAAATTTTGTTTTATACCTGGCAAGAATCCGACAAGAATGAGAGCCAAAACGGAAACCATTTGTATTTTCATTGTGTATCGTTTGCGTAATACAAAAATAAAATATATTAGAATAAATGAGTCCGAAGCACAGTATATTCACCCTTCAATAGCAAATTAGACAAACAAGACTCGCCCTTTGCAGGTATAAAATTTTTGAAAGTGATCAAGAGGTTATGATAATACAGATATTCAGTCTTGATATTGTACTACTTAATAGGTATGAACTCTGTTCAGAAGCCGGTATATGACGTTTTTTATTAGTGTTTTTCGTCTCATCTTTACTTTGTACACCTGTCATGGACAAGTAATTGGACATCGAACATCTCATAAGTCCACATGGACCATCCCGCAGAAGGTTAAAATCAGTGGCGGCTCGTCGCTAGAAATCGTGGGGATGCTGCAATTTTCGAAATATACACACTGTAAGTACAGTGTTTGGATAAAATATCAAAATTAAGGTAAAAATGGAAAAAAAAATTAAACATGAAAAAAATATTGTTTATTATCGATAAAATTATACAGTTTAGTATAATTCAAAATTACTTAAAAATAAAATCCATTCCTTTAATTGTAATTAAAGGAATGGATTTACAATTTTTGGACATTACAATTAAATCCTTGAATTGTAAAGAGAGGGAGTAAACACGATAAACACTACGAACACTCTACTACTGGCGTAAACTGCATATAAACAACAGTGGAACTGCGCGACGGACAGTGCCGAATTACGCTAATAGCTCGCATCTCATTATGACGTGCGTATGCTTGCGCGCGTAGCAATAGGGCACTGTGGTAAACACAGTGTTGCTAGCGCCCTCCTAAGTGCTACAAGATGGATTTTTATTAATTCTTATACAAAATAAGAGAATTGTATAGGATTGTTGATAACAAAATTAAATATTACAAGCAAATATAAATAAATTAATATATACAGGGTGTTCGGGATAAATTTGACAGTTTCGTAAGGAAAAAGAAAATCTTCTTTGTATCTATTAAATTTAATGAATTGACAAAAAAACATTACAGGCAGAGTTAATTACAATACTATCAACAAGATTTACTCAAAATAACCACCATTAGCATCGATCACAGCTTCAATTCTGCTTCGGAACCTCGAACAAGCTGATGCTACAGTCTCCCTGGGAAGGGTCGCAAAAACTGTTTTAATTTTATCCATTAACTGGGCTTTTGTATTACTGGAAGTGCGATTGGTGTCTTTTTCAACTGCGCCCCATACAAAATAAACCATGGGGTTAAGGTCTGGGGAGTTTGGAGGCCAAACATTTGGACTGGTGAAGTCGTAGAAATTTTCAGACAACCATTTTTGACTTTTCCCAGAGGTGTGGCAAGGGGCCGAATCCTGCTGCCATACATACGGCCTACCATTGGCTACCCTTGTTATCCAGGGCTTGACTACAGTTAGCAACTCCACGAACAAAGCCCGAATTCCAATGCCAGGGTTCTTCAACACCTGTTCCTGCAGATTTGGGAGGAATTCTGCTGTACGAACGCAATCAGATCGTCTGCTAGGGATCTTTCTTCTTGCTACATCCTCGTAGTCACCATTGCAAGTCTCTAGTTCATGCCTGATTGTTTTTACTGTATTCAGGGAGCATTGGGCAGCAGTCGTAATATCCTTATTTTGATGGCGGGCACGAATCATCATGATACAAGTTATTCTCTTCCATGATTCAGGTGGGTTCCAGCTATCCATCCTTTCTGACATCTTGTATATGAATGAAGAAGGGTCCAAACTTTTAAATGAAGAGAAGTGTGTGTTAATACATGTAACTTACGGAAAAATATAATTAATTATAAATATGTCAAATTTATCCCGAACACCCTGTATATATATATATGTATCGAGAAAAATTAGGGGTGCTGCAGTTCCGCAGTGCCTGTGCACGAGCCGCCCCTGGTTAAAATTCAACTGGATTATCGTTGTCGATTAGAGAGGAGATCAGCTGCTTATGAAGGAGTCACGTTTGGGTTTGATGTTATTATTGAGCGAATGGACCTGTAGCATCGCTTATAGCCTAGAAGAGAGCCAAAACTCTATAATTAATTGCGAAAACAAATGAAGTTGACATGGAGGATGATTTTGCTGATTTCTCCGAGGCTTGCACTATAAAGAAATAATCGGAATGCCTTTTTTTATATTTTTATTCGCGAAGGAGAAAATTTTTCTGTGTACACTTCTCTATATATATATCAGTCTCTGCAGACCTGATATCATTGCTGCTCGCGGTGTAATAATTGAAGAAGCAGTAGGAACAAGAAATCGGAAGGGCCTGCTGGATGCGTTAAGTCAAGAGTATGGCGTTCGTAGCTCCAGTGAAACATTGAACACTCATCTGTGTACTGGAGAAAACCTTTAAAAGCATCGCGTCAATTTGTGATAAAAAGTAGCTCCAATGATTTGCTTCATCAAAAACTAATGTAAGACGAATGAAATTTTTTTTTTTTTTTTTTGTTTTCTACGTTCACGGGATCCGCTATAAGTGATGATGACTGTTTGAAGCAGAATTTGCTTGTATATGCTTGGCGTTTCGGAACCTGTTTTGTGCAATGAGTTTCAGTCAAGGGACGTTGCAGGATGGCCTTGTATCCCTCGCTTAAAGCGAAGGGACGTGTGCAGAAAATTAAAACGGGGTTTTGTCATAAAGTAAATTATGATAACGCGCTAACAAGATCAGACGGAGCTGTGCATCCAAAGCGGAGCCCAATGAGGTTCACTCGGAGAAATCGATGAGAGAATTTATTGAAGGAGACAGAAAAGGGGGGGGATATAATAAAGCTTGGGGAAAAGGAAAAAAAAAAGAGTTTGAAGAGTACAAATTAGGGGTGGACGAGTCAAGACAGGAATGAGGCGGCAAACACACACACACACACACACACACACACACGTAGGTAGCACGGACGTCTATTTCCTGTTCGTAGTCATCAGCAGTCTGTCAGACTGAGGCGTGAGAAACGCACGCGCCTGACCTCAGTGATCACCCATTTACTCCTAAATCAGCTTTCGAGAAGGCGTAAAGAGAATGACGGGGGGGGGGGGGTTTAAGACGCTTACGGATGCACGTTCTCGTACCGTTTTTAATTTGCCATTATTTCTTTGGCACAGGTAAGAAGTGCGCGTTGGTGTTGCCATTGAGAAGTTCTCCCCCTCTTCCCCCAACAAGCCCTCCGTAACTAAGTTTGAAAGGCTAATGAAAAACTGTAATAGGCTTTCCTGCTGTACCGAAGCATGGCGGCAGGAACAGTCGCTACCGGAAACCTCTACTGATGTTTATTATCGCAGGAAATAACAGAATCCCACCGCAGATCCTCGCCTATCAGAAGCGGAAATAATGTTCCAGAGAGGAAAGCTATTTTCACTCCATTACCTCGCCGAAAGGGTTCAAAAATCAGCAGTTCGAAATACTGCCACCAGAGGTCGCTCGTTACTACCGACAGCAATTGGGAATTAGTGACGGAACTGAGTTAGCTATGGTCAGGACTCCAACTTGTGGCGCGCTCTTTAGACAGGAAAGTGTCTGCAGTATTTTAACATCAAAGCAGGACTGCGTTTCCATTGGTGACGGGAGATCCTCGTGTCAGTCAGGTAGGTTCTGCGCAGATATTCTTCATTTTACTTAAGGCACTAGAGGGAGGGAGGCGAGGATATCTACAGGTAAACAGATCCCCAAATTCCAGATTTAGCGCCTTAATTTAAATGGGTGGAGGACGTGGAAGATTGAATACCTAATTGATCATCATTCAAAACTATGGAACAGTCTCACCGCGTAAAATTGTGTATAAGTTATGTATAGTTTCCTTTTTTTCATATTTAGTTATTATTCCCTGTATAATTCACCTACCAAATTTAAGCTGATCTCATTGTAATGTATCCTAATTTGTTGTAAATCATGTTGTACCACTTACTTACTACTGTACTACTTGTGTTTGGATACGAAATAAATACTGCGTAAAAGTCTTAAGTCCTAAATAGATTTATTATGCGTTAGCAATATAAGGTTGGTCGATTGGTAAAGCCTCTACTACTAATGGCTCAGCAAAACGTTAAGCAAGTTTGAGCCATATATATAAAACATAATATGGCTCATATAAATATGCAGAAGAAACAACTAGTTAGTAATTGGAAGGGGTTCAATCGTTCGTGCGTTGAGGCTTAAGTGCTGTGAAGAATTCATGTTAGAGGTTTAATGTAATATTAACATCACTGAAAAAGGATTAAAACTAATTTTAATACTTCCAATATTTCGCATCTGTCACAGAGACATCTTCGGGGATTACAAAAACTTTTTGTAACAACACACACACAAATAAGTAAACTTGCTACCCTTATCAGCTCCACTAAAGACCAGCTCCCTCCTCTATCAGTGCCTGGTGTATATAGAGTACCTTGTTCCTGTAAACTTGCCTACTTCGGACAAACAGGCAGGGTCAGCATCCATCCGGTTAGAAGAACACAGTTCTTACATATGCAAACACGATTATGGTCAATCTGGCCTTGCAGACCATGTTTTGGATACATCCCACATCATCTGCTGGAGAAAAAAAAAACTACCATGCTCCACCATAGTAAATTCAAAAAAAGAGAGTTCAACCTAATTTAAACAAATACGGTTTGTATTAAACTTCCTAAAATTTAGGAAACTTTAATTATCAGAGATCCCTCTTTACATCCCAGGCCACCTGCAAATGCCCATAGAGGGCGCAACACCCCTAGATAGGACTTTAGTTTCACTTTGTATTGTATTTGTGTGTGTGTGTTGTTACAAAAAGTTTTTGTAATCCTCGAAGATGTCTCTGTGACAGAGACGAAATGTTGGAAGTATTAAAATTAGTTTTAATCCTTTCTCAGTGCTGTTAATATTACGTTAAACCTCTAACATGGATCAGTCGTTCGATGCTGTTGGCATAATCTCCCTCGATGAGTTCCCTGGAGGTGTCACATAATAATAATAATAATAATAATAATAATAATAATAATAATAAGCTTGCTTCCGGGGGGGGAGAACGAGGCCAGTTTCGAAATGAAATCAGTTTACTCGCTTCCTGATGAAATACCAAGTTGGGTCGAAACACACGCGCCAGTCGATCATACAGCTTCAGATAGATCTTGCGGAACTTCGTCTCAAGAAAACATTTCCCAGAATTAAATAATAGCAAAATATTTCCTATAATTATGTAAAGTCACGTTGAGAACTGGAATGGAAAGGACATCGATGAACAAATTATTTCTGCAATCCACCCGCTTGCTAGGATCACTTCCATTTGTTGCGATCCCTCCCTCCTTTTCTCGAAATTCATTTTTAAACTTTTAACTACATCTTAAAGAAAGCTCGTCCTCCATCCATCAGATTAAACCTCCCCCCCAAGTCATCCATCAGTTCTGACATGGATCGCAACCGAAAGAGTGACCGACTATTGCGTTCTAAACGGAATCTTATTTTCAAGTTCTCTGCCAAGAGTAATGACATTAAAATACAATCGTTCGTCCACACTTTACTTTAACGACACAATGAGCGCCACCTATCTATTGGTTCGGATAATCTCTCTCTGTCATAAAAACTTCTGCTTTCAACATTAGTAGAATTTTTGTGGGATTTCCGGATGGGTTTCTGTTTCGAGTTTCAACAAAAGAAGTTCGACTGGATGCAAGCCCGTCACTTAGATTTGCGTTTGCATCTTATCAAGATATTTGGAAAGACATAAATGTAGGAAGCCTGTAAAAATCAATGCAAAAAACCGAAGGGAACTGAACTCGGAGAAAAAGAAATCATGCCATTGTCTTCTTCTTTACATCAGCTCAACAAAGAGGGATTGGACTGTAAGTGGAATTCGTCTCCTTTTCAAAGGAACGAGTGACTGCATGTAAAGAGACAGAAAATGCAATTGCACGAAGAATGTTTGAAATTCGGCCGAAATAAAATTATTTATTTGACGTAAGTAATTTTAGCTAAGGCATAGCTTATTTTATTTCTATCAGAATATACATCATTCTCTTTAAAAATGTTCGCTACAGAATTTTCCAAACAAGTCCGTTTGTACGTCTGTGAGGATCCAAGCAAAATTAGTAAATATTCCTGTAGTAATTACTAACTATTATTGTCCTTTCTGTTGAGTAATAAGGACTGCTATGTCCCGAGAACCGGGAGAGAGAGAGAGAGAGTGACAGACACACAGCACTGCTGAATCTACGAGCCTATTAACATAATTAACTGCAGGCATGCAACACAAAACGGGTTCTCCATTATAGTTAGGGAATGTCAGAGTCGTCCAGCATTTTTCGATGGGAGGCAGGTGCAGGGAGACAGGTACGAGTGCATTTCGGAGAGATGGAACAACAGAGTCACAATGAGGCTCCGTCTCACATAATTAGGGAGTCAGATGCACGGCGCGAGCTACTGTTCATCTAATTGCAACACACAGAAGTCTTGATTTCTTTCTTTAGGGTCGGTGTTATTTAGAAGTTTCATCCAAGCGATATTAGAAAATAAACCTGCGGCCTAATGAGGAGTCGGAGGTAATGACGGCTAGCAAAGGCCGGGGCACGTTGGTAAATGCGCTTACCGCGAGGTGAATTAATTTTAAAGGAACGAAATGAAAACACAACATATCCGATGGGTTGTTGTAGCATCGTAGGAACCTGTAGCAAACGGGAAGACCGCCTCTCTCTCTCTCTCTCTCCCGTCTTATCGCGGTAGGCAAGTCTGAATAGCACGCACACGTGGAAGGTGATCGATGTGCAATGAGATCGCTGATAAGACACGAACGTAATTAGATTTTTACTGGGCATTTATGCTGCACCCGCCCACCCACATACACCCACACAACGGTCGGAAATGCATGTCTTCATTAGCTTTGCGTGCGCAGAGGAATCAACAGAAATCGCAGCGTTTTGTAGGTGAGAAGTATTTGAAATTCATTGCTCTGGCATCACGCTGTTTGGCATTTTATCCTAGGGGACCGGCATCGATCATGCGATTTCCACGACGTCACGTGTGTTGTCCTTATTAATCAGTATTGTCATCTGACATTGGGGATTAGCAACGCCTGGATTGTGAAGACTTAACTTAACCAAACTTAACATATTTCTTATTTATCTTACGAAGATAACCTTGTGATCCAAAATAACTGGCTCTCGTATTAAAAATGAAACACAGAATCTTAAATTAAGGCCACCAACTAAAAAATAATAATCTGTCAGTAGGTAAGGGCCAAACTCCTGTGGATGCCGTTTACTGGAATGACAGCGTCATGTCAAGGATGATTCCAAGTGAGGAAGAAAGAAAATATCTTTGGCTTTACGAATACCATAAAAATATTGCATTTCCCTCATTACACCATTCTCATTATCAGTATTTAAATTTCGTTTCGGAAGCACTGATTGTGATAAATGTTCATTGCCTAAAGCAGACTCCGTGACTGATGGTAAATCTGATCATTGGTTCTTACTTCAGGCTCCAATGTGCTTAATACACTGCGTTGCCAAAACTGTTCAAACAACATGTAGAAGTGCAATGTAACCAGTGCCGTAACGAGGGTGTGGCCAAAGAGGTGCCAGCCACGGGCGTAACTAGGTTTGGGGCGCAAAACGTAAAAAATGTAAAAATTAAAAATAAATAAATAGATATAAAAGTCCGCTATTTTATATTGTATTTTTAAATTTCGGCAATACGCCGCTTTAGACACACAAATTCTGCAACTCATTTTGATGGGGTTAATAATAAGTATTTAACATTGCATTTAGTAAAATTTAACTTGTTACGTTTAAATTTTTCAACATTTTTGTCATTTTGGGGTTAGGACGGGCGCGAGTTAGACACTTGCCACAAGCGTTCCATACTCTCATTAGAGGGATCCCACTGACACAACTGTAAAGAATCAAAGTGGAAGTGTGATGATGCGAAGATTTAGTTTCATGTAACATGGGTTGCTTGAAATTAAGCCCAAAAGGAACTAAGGCTATTCAGGTGACTTCTGTCTGTTAATTGTGTGTGTGTGTTGTTCTGGTAGCTTTGCTTGTTTTTGCGAGGGTGAAAAACTGCGGTTTTCAAGTGCAAAATTCACTCGCCTCCGTATCGGATTGACTAACTTACCTTCACTTCAAAAGCTGTTATTCGAGTTCCTCACGTCTTAAAATTCGAGAGCGGTTATTGCGTGCGTGCGTGCGTGCGTGCGTCATTGGCGCACGATATTTGATCTGGGCCTGCACGATTGGAAATTGGAGCTAATGCCACTTCCTGCATTTTTTGAATTCCACGCTGAAATGCCAGGTTATAGTCATTGCAGCAAGACAGTCCCTCCCTGACCCCTCCGAAACTCTGTTGTAGCTTAGTTTAAGGATAGGAACAGGTGACCACTACGAACCTCAATCTAAATCCAACTGAACACATGTGACGAAGTGGAATGACCTATCTGTGGTGAATCTCCACTAGAAACTACCCAACCCTGCATGCTTTTGTGGTATGGCCTGTTTCCATCTTGCGAAATCAGAGTTTTTCCGGTTACTTACTTGTTGGCCAAGTGGATGCAGATTCAGGTCTCTTCCGCTACTCAGAGACCTGACTCCGAATATTCGCCTCTGTTTTTTCTATATGCAGCAAGGGTGATCTGAACATTCTCGTCTCGTGCTAGATGGCACTGTTCTAACAACTGTTAGACAAAGCGAATGCCTGCTATTTCACCTCTAATTTCTGAATAGATGACCTCTAACCCTAAAAAATCAGTACAACATATTTTTATTAAACATTTTTTCCAGAAAAAACCCCGAAGAATGTCGAGTAATCCACATACCCATACCAAAACGTCTTCTGATTCTGATGGCGGCCTCCCTAAATTGTACTTACATTTATGTCCCAGAACTCACCATTTTTATACTCCGCTGCTATATTTTATACTCGATAGCAAGCCCACATTCCAAAATGGAAAATGAAAGTAAAACCCCTGGCCGATTGACTTTGCCGCAGTCTTCTCTAAAATAATAGCGAACATCATTAAGAGTTGATTTCTTTATCATCTGGACGCCTGCCAGTTAATAACTATCGACTAACTGGTGTAAGCATTCTGCAACCTTACATCGCCCACCTCCATGGAAATGCTTTGGAGAAATCTGTGCTGTTACAATTGATATTCCCAAGCTATTCTGTCGGCCAACCTTCTCGGTCCGCTGGTCGTTCACTGGGTGTCTTGGTGGACGACACATTTCTCTACCAATGCAGGAGTGCTCCCAGGATTCTGCCGTATCCCCGACTCTTTTTCCTACACATAATGACCTTTCTTGCACACCTGTAACCTTAATATCGTCGATGACAGGGCCTATCCTGCGACCATAGCAATTGTCTGCGGTCTTTTCCAGGGTGGGATTGATATTTCAATCTTTGTATTTCTCTGGGTGCTCTAATACTTTTGACCACATAGTGTATATGTTTAAGCAGAAATAACAGATAATTGAGAGAATGCATAAGTGCCCACATCTTGTAAGCTAAGCTATTCTGATAGCCCCTACCGTATCACAAAAATAACGTTTGCTGTGTCACCACTGCTCTACCCGCACTGCATGCTTGTGAATGTCCTAAGATGGCGGATGAATTTCATTATCCGGTGCGAGGCAACCTTCATCGATATGTCTTTAAGTACCAAAAAAAAAATCGCAAACCGAACATTGTATTTACACCATTTTCAATTTGTATTTAGAATATTAGCACCATTCAGGTAAAGCGTTTAAATACCAACAGCAAATGTTTAAAATTAGCAATTTTAAACATTTGCTGTTTTTTAATTTTAATTTTTTCCGGAAAGTATACTATTTGTGTATTATTCAATTTTTAAGTCACAAGAAGACTCGCAGTTAGCAGACATAATACACTCTGGCCTCATGGCTTTGCTTGCCTTTGATCTATCATTTCTGAAGCAGTCTACAAGATAACTTTTATACTGAAAATACACGTACACACGAAACGTGATGCATGTCCCTGGTTTGTGTTTAAAAATGCACATTATACGCCACTGTCCTGATAAACTGTGATGTTTCTATTATCAGAAACATATTAAAAGCATTATATTAAAAGCAGGTGGAAGTTGAACAACGAAGTGATGTTCTTGTTCGTTGGCATCTTCGGATTTCACCAATAACAAGTCGGCAATAATCAGCAGATTTCTAATGGGCTTCCATCTTTCTTGGATCCGTTTTTCCAGGGTGGCCAGTGCTGGTGTAACTTTTCGCTGTACTCATTGCTTACTGATGGAGGTGAAATCCTACACAATGAATGAAGGGAATGCGCCCTTAACCACATATTACAACCCACATCTTTTAACATTTCATTCACAAATTAAACCTTCAAATTTATGAAGGAAATTCGAACCAGAAAGTCAACCTTGCTGATGCTTCTACTTCATTTAGATTGCATAAGACAAATACAGAATATCAATTACCACATTTTTCGAAAAGATTCCAATTCTGTTGATCCATGAAAAAAAAAGGGGGGGGGGGAAGGGCTGTACGACAATCGACAGAACTGGTTTGCCTGATAACACCTGAGTTTGAATTCTGTGTGGGACACGAGCAGCATTTATAAGATCTTTTCAACTGAGAACGCAAGCTATGAACACGTATGCCGTCCTCGCGCTCTTGGTGTATTCCTAGCCAACCAACCAACAAGACAAGCTTCTCGTGGGGTTTCCCTTCCATGAAACTCGGATTTTTATTTTAGAGAGAGAGAGAGAGAGAGAGAGAGAGAGAGAGAGAGAGAGGTGGATTAACTAACTACTCTCTTCCGAACAAAATCCTAATTTATTAAATTTATTAAGACATATTTTCAGAAGTGCTTTCCTAAGGTATCCTAAATGCTCGAATATTTTAAAGTACGGATTTAATTTAAAAACATTCCCCTGCATTTTCGTATGCTTAATGCTTCATGCAATGTGTACTTTTGAAGGAAAAACGCGGTAAATCTAATGCTAGATTAAAAAAATAAAAATAAAAAATCGAAGCTTTTCGTCAGTCTAATGTTAATTCTAATATTAATAGAAATCTAAAGTCAATTCGCTACATATAATTCACTTAAAGTTCATTATTAGCCATAATTTACCACAACTTCACGAAATTAAGCCACGGGATTGATTAGCAGCATTTTATTCTCTCATGTTTCTTGTTTTATCCTGTCTATATGGAGATGGCGGGGTTTTTCAATCCCGTACAAAATGACACGTAATAATATGAAATTCCTCATATTATAAGTTTCCAGAATAAAAACCATGCCACTTCCATGAGAACAGCTAACTGATCATTTAACCAGCTACGAATAGATACTTCACGTCCAAGACAGTATTCGAACACTAGTCTTTCCAACTGAAGTGTATCATTGACTGCGTTACAGCGGGTCCCAATAAACTGAATGGGTTCTCCGTCATCGTGAAAAATACATCAATCACATTTGTCTCCTGAAGATCTGAATATGAGTACGACTAACAAAATCATGCTTCAGTAGTGTTATTACTACTACTCAGTGACAAGTCATATTAAGAAGGATCGATCGAAGTTAAATAGCTGTAGAAGGACACAGTGTGGAATCGATTGAGACGACTAACCGATTTCAAACTCACTCTTTGTTGCGTATTCATTTGAATGCAAAAGCCAGAACGGACTGGCCGTTTGAAACTTAGCTGACCAAAACTGTGTTTTATATTAAATGAAACCGTATGCGATGCAATTAATATGCCTGGCGTTTCAGTTAATAAGACGAAGAACAAAGCTCTCACACTGTTTTCGTCGCAGAACCAGTTTTTGCAAAAAATTTCGGCTTCACTTAAGCACTATTTTGCATACAGCTAGCTTGGTCTACTGGTCGATTAATATTCGACCTACATCAGCAGAAATACTTATTCGGTAATCTGTTTCCATATTTCATTTGCTTCTTCAGTCA
The DNA here is from genome assembly GCF_054136105.1 of Typopeltis vanoorti. Classification (NCBI taxonomy): domain Eukaryota; kingdom Metazoa; phylum Arthropoda; class Arachnida; order Uropygi; family Thelyphonidae; genus Typopeltis; species Typopeltis vanoorti. Next base: position 7,235,635 of record NC_143558.1, read on the forward strand.
AACTGTAATTTTTGACTCCCGCAAAACAACAGACAAACTGCCCAGAAGAAACCAAATAATCAAGTAGCAACTTGGCTTTTATAAACGTGATTCAACCTCCGAGACAGCCCAATGAGCCATAAACCAAAGACGAAGATGGGATGGGTTTTAGTGACTGATTTTTATTCGTATATTCTTGAATGCGCGAATAATCCAAAGATCAAGCCAGCAGGCAAGCGAATTTTATTTAATGGATAAAATAGGATTGGACAATAAAGTAGTCCATGAAAGACTGGGGGAGGCATACATGAATGTTTTGAAGAAACTGGGGGAGTGAAGAAGTAACATTGATATTAGGAAGACTTTCCATTGTTAGTACTATGTGTGTGAACTCAATGGGAGAGGAATTGTCAGCAAGAGAACTGCTTTGATGTCAGGAAAAGTATCCACGGGAACATCAAAATACGGATGAGGTTTGTTGTTTAAATTTTAAACATGTGAATCTCGCCCACGAATGATATAAACCTCTCGTATATTTAGTACTGGTCTACTGGTCATATAATCCGGTTTCTTGCTCCAGAGATCAAAGCTGCCACGTTCTTCAAGCCACTTCAGGCCGCCCATAAACAGGGTGGGGAAGGTCTTACATCAGCCTTATTCACCGAATTCCACTTGGTGAGCATACACGACAATCTTGACACAGTTCCATTAAATTAATTTATGTGATTTGGAGTTATGCAATTAAGGCTACGAGTCCAGTGTACAACGTCTATTAATTGTGCGCATATCCTTCTGAATTGGCTTGTTTTCTAGAAGCGAACAATTCTGCTATTTCCGTACAGACCGGCTATCCTACCTTCACTGAAAAGTCTTATAAAGATTCATTTCGCAGGATTCCCATCCAGGTTTTTCCAACGCAAAGATATCGTCGATATCGACTGAGCTATAAAGGTCAATGCAAAGTAATCTTAAAATATTAAGTATGCAAAGGAGAATCGCAGAAGCAGGTGCATTCTTTGAGGATACACTTCAAAATATGATTACAATGAAGTGCTTTTCATAGTTCAACTCAATGCTGGTATAAAAGAATATGCGGTTATGCTATTAACCTTTATAGAATTATTATTATTATTTATTTATTTTAAGGAATGACTGAATTTTCCCCTTCATCCTTGTTTATGTGAAATTGAGTCAGAGATGGCGCGATTTTGGTATACATTTAGTGTAAAATGTAAATGAAAAGGTGAGGGTTGCTAATTATAGGGCGTATAACTTTAGGATGCAGCACACGATGCTTTTATTTTGCTAACTGTACTCTCGCAATCAACTTAGCTACTAGTCATGTTACAGACACGGAATGAAATCAAGAAACTTCAATAAATACTCATGGTACGTGAATCAACCATAAAATGTGATTTTATGTATAATATACGTTTAGTTCTTTATTTATTGTTTTGTCCGCTTTTTTATAATATGGATTTACTCATATGTATGCATATTCTGTTGTCTTTAAGTGACTAGTCAACAGGAATTAGTGAGATCAAGCATTGCCACCGATCTCAGGCATGAAAGTAGGTTGGTTGATGGGGTCTACTAAACTTTTAGCACGACACACACAGGAAAAAAATAAAAGGGAAAAAAAGAATGAGATCCTTATTAGCATGAAATTTAAAGATCTGCTAATTGCACTGTTTTATAATGTACATTAAAAATCTGCTTCTAAAGAATAGCAGTAAGGGAGATAAACGAAGAGAAAGAAAAAGTTGGTCTATGAGTTTGGAACCGAACTGTCTGTAAGTGGCATCTGTAAGATTTAGAGAAAGGTTAATTGATGTCAATTGTGATGAACAGCAACCAGGGAAATATTATAAAAAATCAAGAAGTTAACATTTGAAAGTCGATATGAAAGAGAGCGGAGTGGAGAGAAATTGGTAAGAAAGTGGTCAATAATTTCCAATTCTTCTGTTCTGCAGCGTGTCAAGATGTTAGGGAGCTCTTAGAGACATCATCCCTGAAAACACAGTTCTCTAGGTGGGTGGATTTGGGCATTGCAGATATTTGTATGTTAACCTCTAGAACGAGAAGGAAACGAGTTTGTTGGATGCCGAGGAGGTCATGTATTTATGCGAAGAAAGACTTGAAAATTTAATTCATCTCAAAAAAGAGAAATTTTTGCAATCATTCAGAGAATTATATAATTGTAGTGAAGACTGGACTGTTCGATCCTTAGGGAACAATGGCTTGGATATCAGCATTAAAAGTTAAGCAGATATTCTAGAGGTTTTGTACACTTCTGTCTCTTGTGTTCTTTCGATTTAAAATATACAAGTTCTTTGCAAAACAAGCAGTTATTATACTGTATAATATTCGTATACATTGGCGAACTTGTGACTCTGCACACAGAATTATGTTTAACTCAAGACACGTCTGAATGCCAGATCTTACATCCTTCATTGGCCATCTCGAGGCTGTTAATGAGTAAGTATGAGTACGTTAACACTTTCATTGCCAAGCTGAAAATTGGAATTTCGTGTGGTGGCCAATTTTTTTTTATTTTTTTTATTTAGTTAGCGACGTCCACGCTATAACGCGTGATCGGCTGTTTGGTGAGAACTCGCATCGCGCGATATCGCGTGATTGGCAATGAACATGTTAATCAGGAAATGTTGAAAATCTAAACAACCACATGTATTTTTTTTTTTAAATGTGATACCTCCTATGAATAGTTGTTAACCAGCCATACATTAGGATCGCGGTTATTGGCATAATCCGGAAACTTTGTTCTATAGTCTAAAAATGGAATTCTCTTATGCCACTTCAGGCCACGGCGCAATGAAATTCATCCATCACCTTGAGAGACATTCACAAACGGCCAATTCCACGATAATGCATAGCTATGATATTTTGGTATTTCCGTAAGTAGCCTATGATGACAGTGCTCTGATTTCTCTCACAGAAACTTGAGGTTTTCCTGTTTAGGTTCTCCAGTTAATATGATGGTTGTAACGATAAACGAGTGCATATATGGTTTCATTGATTTAAACAATAATGATTGAGTTTCGCTCAATACAATGCGTTAAGTTCGGTGTCAGGATTGACAATCACTACCCGAGTTGAAAAACACTGTTCATAACAAGACAGTCTGTTGATTAAAGCAAACTCCTTCCATTCAGAATGAAGCAAGTTTTTTCTTCTGTGACTCGCAGACATCCTCCTTGAGTCAATGCTCTGCTGACAACATTCCATTCCAGCTGTGTCTACCTAACTCTATAATACTTTTTCCAAATTGATTTTTCTTCAAATTTACAAGGAAATAACAAGATGTAATTAAAATACCTGATTGTACTTTGAAATGCGAAACAAAGATGCACTTCAGTTTGGCTTTCGTGGAGTGATTGCGTGGAAATCACCGCAACTGCTCTTTTTCACTTAAGGACGGCATGTGATAAATGAAAATCTTTATATTTAATATTATTTTGTATAATTTCGAAACATATCATCAAACATTTCTCCTTAACATTTCTATTCTATTCAAACTAAAACCTGTGTTATATAATAAACCTGTAAAACAGCGATCTGGTTGGCCGAGTTGTTGGGATTTCGCTAATTTCAGCAAACGTGCAGTCTCCCAAGATGAACGGTCATCATGAGAGAAGCAGATCCTACTTTCCCGCATTATATCCTACTCGCACCATCATCATATATATATATACTGTATATATATTCGGAGTTCGATAAAGGGCTTATTGCGGCTGCCCTTCTATCCGGAGCCACAATTTTGAAAACAGCAGAGCTGACTGGTATTTCAACAAGTGAGATATACCGGATGTTTAATCAGTGGAAAAATAACCCTCGTTGCTTGTTTAAGAGGCGCAACTGTGGTCCTAAGACAGCTAGTCAGGAACGAGATCGAATTCGACTGATAAGGCTTGTACGAACAGAACTTCTTGCGTTTGGCAATTGACCGAAACATTTAATGAAGGTGTTCCCGATCCATATCTCACCGAACTATGCGCAAGGAATTCAAGAGGATCGGTATTAAAGGTTCAACAGAATCGGTCCAACACGATATTAAATAAAAGTTTTTAATTTAGTGTCTCGTATGTGTAGGTAGATCAAAACCATGTGCCGTCACCGCTTTGCGAGTATTAACTGAGTTTATGAATCGTGTTACTAAATCAATTTACTCTTTAGCAGAAGCAAGCACTTCCTTTTATGAAGTCTTACTGAAAAAATTCATGAACAGTTGCTAATTAATCAGTTTATTTGTTTGTTCCATTTTGATAAGAAAAAGTAGAGAAATTAGCGGAGAATGGTCTAAATAAATCTGCTACAGATCTACAAGAGTCCGTGACTAAATTGAATAACTGTTGCACTAAATATTGTATGAAGGTCAGCAATAATAAGACAAAGATAATGAAAATAGGCAGAAGCATTGAAAATAAACATTAACTGTATCCTGAATGAGAGATCCTATAGAACAAGTAAAACATTTTAGCTTCTTAGGCACGATTTTTAATGAAGATGGTAAATTTGGTATGGAAATATACAACAGAATCAACAAAGCTGGTATGGTAGAAAGTCAATTGAATAAATTTGTATGGAATAAGAGAGAAATTAGTCGGAACACTAAATTAGCTGTAAACAAGACAGCGTTCAAACCAGTTTTAACTTATGGATCTGAGAGCTGGGTCAGAAGTAAAACACTCGACCAAAGACTAGAGACCGCAGATATGAGAGTCCTGAGAAAGATTAGAGGCGTGAACAGATGGCATCAATGGCAATATCATAATAAAAATGAGGATATTAGGAAAGAACTTGACATTGTCAGCATCCAGGAATGCGTTAGCAGAGCTAATCTCAGGTGGTATGGTCACTTAAATAGGATGGGAGAGGAAAGATTAGCAAAACAAGTGTTCTCTGCCAGGTTGGCAGGAAAATGACCCAGAGGAGGACCAAGATATAGGTGGATTGATATGGTACAAAGTGCCTTAGACGATAGAAATATAAGATCTGGTAATGTTGGAGTCTTGACAAGTAACAGACTGATTTGGAGGAAAACTGTAGATAGGAAGTTAGTAAGGATGTAAGTTTTTCATGCAGTAGTAACAAATTTCTGACATGTACCCCTTGAGGGTACATGTCAGAAATTTGATGATGATGATTAGCGGAGAATGTTGTTCCTTTATAGGCCAATTTAAAATATGTTTAAACATTTCAACTGTCATACATTATGCATTATTGTTCATAATAGCTTTGGGCTATAAGCGTTTCCTGGGGCCATCGAGAGAGAGAGAGAGAGAGAGAGCGCTACAATGTAGTATGGCAGGAACAGCGTTAGACTCAAACAGTGGCACATTTCCTTCTTTGACCACTTTGGACCGATAGATTTTCAAATAAGTGCAGTAAAATGCTCGATAAAACGTCTACACTAAGAATCGAATAAGCCAGAACTGTTCATTCTAGAAAGTAAACATTTTTTTGTCTCATTTAAGATCTTTAATTAACTAAGTTGGCTGTGTCACGTCTGTAGATGAAAATCCCTCGATGTAAGTGAAGGGTAGAATTAAAAGGCATTAGAGTTATACTTGGGGTTACAATCAAATTATATCGCGCTATCCTTCGTAAAAAAAAAAAAAAACATTCATACACAAAAGCTTCGTATGAGTGGTATTGTTTAAACATTACATAACTCCAGCAAAAACTCGGCAGAATGCCATAAAAATTAAATAAACAAATTCAAATTTGACTATCGCAAATGATTGCAATATGTCATACGAGATCAACATAAAAACTCTACAATTTAACTCATAACACAACTATGTTATGAGTTAAATTGTCCAATGCATGCAGGAATTGAATACGACTTAAAACATGAGTAAAAAATGACAAGAAACCTTTTAAAATAATTCAAGTTTTCGTAGAATTTTCTTGTAAGCAAAAACGCACAATTTTGAATAAAAGAATATGTTGAAAAGTTTATCATCACAACTCCAGTGAGTTATTTTTATTTCCTTGATGTAAAGAGAATTTAAAGCATTCACAAAAGATTTAGTAAGGACTTGGCGTAATTTTTTGTTGACAATTACCAGAACTCGACAGGTTAGTCGTACTTTGTTGAATTCATTTATCAGGAGATTTAAATGAAATTCATAAGTTAGTTCAGGAAATACATACAACATATAATAAGGAAAATATTGCAATTGAACGAACGACTCAATAAGAATTCATAACAGAAATTTAGAGATGAAGGCAGTGAGAAGGAATACGAACGTTACTGGAAGGAATTGAAAGATGAGACCTTCTTCTAGGTAGTGTGCATTTATGAATGTATTTTTTAATATCAGTCTTGTACACGGCATGTACAGAACCTATAGGACATAAGTGCTATCTGTATGGACAGATTGAAAAGAGGAGAACTTTTTTTTTTTTTTTTGAACAGCTGGCAGTTATGGTTTTTGAGTAAAAAGGCTGTTCCATCGGGAAAAAGTGGAAGATGGAACAGTTGATATCTGTTGTTATTTTTGTTCGAAATTTCGGCCCAGCTATCTAAGGCTATGAGACAGTGCATATGTCTGTTAGCTGCATTTTTTCTTCTGACCGATTTGCTTAGTTTGTGGAATTAAACATCGATTTTCAGGGAGGTGTTCAGGGTAATTATTGTACCAGGAGGTAAAAGGATTTTTCCTGCCTTTTAAACCTTCCGTTTATGAGCCGTTGTAAATTTTTCGCGCTCTACAAGAGTAAAAGAAGAAACAGGGTTGGCTGGGTTTAGAATTTGGAATGCAAATGGATGTTGGGCATCTGCTGCTGCCCGTTATTATATATGCTTATATGCTTAGTGGAGAAATCATCGATGAAAAATGAAATTATCAATGAGAAATCGTGAGCAGTGGAACAGTGCCCATGGAAGTATCTGTCTGTAGAACAGAAACAAGAGATGCTATATAAGATAGCGGTTGAAGCAGAGTTGCAAGAAATGGTTTCTAATAATCGATTGCTACATTCTGGAAGGTGCGAAGTATTTCAGGATGCTTTTAATGTGCCGCCCCAAATGAACTCTAAGGCTGGGCAGATTGGAATTTGTATAGAGTTAATAGGTTGATAGGTGAAATAGTAACGTCTTGAGGGGAAAAGGTTTTTGAAGGATGAGAATATTATGGATATGATGTGATTATGCCAGGAAGAAGGGATTGCCAGGTGAATGGCAGCAGGCTCAAGAAGAGAGAGAGAGAGAGAGAGAGAGAGAGAGAGAGAAATCTGAACTTCTATTGCTAGCTAAAGGATATCAAACGTAATGGAAGGTGAACTCATATCTTTTTGATATAAGAAAACACACACACACATGCGTGTCTGGAGATATACAATCAATCTTTGTGCCACAAAAAGCAAAGATGGCGCTGAACTAGTCTCCCTCCCGCCCCCCATATCAGATCAAATAAAATGAATTGAAAAAGTCAAGAGTATAAGTTTCTCAAATGATATCTGTCATGGAGTCTATTAAAAGCAATGTATGATAATTATTTAATTAATACTGAGAATAAATCGGTATCATTACCATGAATGTGTGTGTTAAAATATTTTCTTATACGAATTACAAATTAAATATCGAGTAGACAGAACACTGCATTTGGTCACACAGCACCAAAGCATTCACCGCAACATCACTGAAATGTGGATCGAATAACTTATCGCAACAAAGGGACATACCTTGAATAGAAAGAACTGAAATTGCAGTTCTTTGCAATAGAGTCATATATTTTTAAATTCGATCATTTTTTTCGCTTAACGTTTAAAAAAGCATTTAAAAAAAACAACAAGATTATTATTGAACATCCACAAGCATCTTCACGATGGGAAGTGAATGTACTGTTGTTAATCAGGATGTGTGTGCCGTGTGGTGTGATACAGTGCGACTTTGTTCTAAACAATTTGTGAATGAATGTGTTTTATGACCAGTTTATCTGTTTTGCAGGAGGTAAATTTTACCTTAGTGTGAATTACCAACGAAGCAACTAAGATCATGAGACCTTATGTCTGTTAGTGGTATAGGTATTATGTGGCTGGTCTGCCTGTTTGTGGGATGAAAGATCACCATAATTTCCAGGGGGGGGGAAATATTGGTATCAGACCAGTTGACTCACCTTCGGTTTAAAAAAAAAAAGAAAAGAAAAAAAAAAACTTTAAAGCTCCCGAATCCTAGGTGAGATCCGAACACAAATCTTTTCCAGTGGAAGGACAAATGTTTTTCAAGGTCCTCTTATTTCGCTATGAAGGCACCTTGATGGCTAAAAAAAAAAGGCCTAAAATTCCACAGGAAAGAATTGCTATCATGAGACTAGCTAATTAAAAGACTTCCTGAAATTAAAAGTTCCTTTCGTTTTTCAAGAAGAATCAAGCAACCTTTTTTGTAAAGGGCAGCATTTTACTGATGCCAGATAACGCTGAGATATTCGTGAATTCACTTTGGTTGAAGTCAAAACTGTCAACGATTGTGTGTGCAATTTAGATTTGATCATATTCATATACTGATGTATTTAGTTGGTGTTTTGGAGGTGTTTTTTCCTCCCGGAAATTCGGGTTTTTCATCTCGCAAAAAGGAGGCACTCCAGCCTCGTAGACACACATGTCTATAGACATAAAATACTTACTCTTAATGGGGTGTAGCAGAGGAATGGCAAACCAGCTGCATTAAATTCTCTAAGACCCCATCAGAGGACTCAAACCGTCTTCGAAGACGACGAGAACTGGATGAATGAATGTATTCGAATTGCATTTTTATTGATTTTAATTCATCGAATTACCTGGATTAAAAATAAACATTAATCAGCAAATCTGGATACCATAGGGAACAAAAAATTAGAGACAACTGGTTACCCCCTGACGAATCTAATATATTGATGTTACTTATTAGTGTCTATATTTTGGAAAAACTTTTGGGCAAACTGGACTTTCCTAGCAATATGAAAAATTACACTGAAAAACAGTGTAGACGAGACACCAATCGTTTTTAAGAACATATGATTTTGGAACTTGCCTCTACAAGAAAATGGCCTTTTTCAAGCAGACGATACTTGCTAAGAAAACCTGATGGACACAGAATCATAATGACGGACTTGTTTGAAGTTCTGATATCTACAGCTAGTCTGAGATAGTGAAGTATCATAGAAGTACTATAGGTTTTACGACTCAACGTTTTCGGCAGTAGAGCAAACAGCTACAAGCGACGCTCATGAGGTAAGCAACACTTTGTGTGCACTGGACGTTCCGTTGACGAAAGAAGGAATTGTACAGCACACACAAATCTGGAGTCTGTACAGGAGTACAGCTAAACAGGTGCTGAATAGCACACTAATTAGCTGCTGAACAGTAAAATTCGCATGGCTTACTGAAACACGAAAGTGTGATGGATAGGAAGCAGAACACTGTTCAGAGAGCACCGATCTCTAGTGAAATGTTAGGCCTTTTTCAAGCAAGACAAAGTAAATGTGTCATAGACAGGACAAGAGTGTCTAGTTTCGGTAAGACAAGAAACCTAATCTGAGAAAATACACATACATACGAGATTGGTTCATGAGAGACTGAAGGAATAAATATAACATCGTAAACGTATCTATATTTCGTGATGAAATGGACTTATAAAAAAAAACATACAGTAAGAAATTCATTTGCACGTCACTTCGCTAAAGATGGTAAATAATGTTTCGCAACTGTAAACGTTTCAACTTGCAACTTTCAACTTTCGTAGTTATAAACAAAATCATCCCCACTAGGTCAAGAAGATAACTGTAATATACTATGATGCGCCATAATTATGATATCAAATACACATAAAACTAACTGGAAAGATATCACCTGTAATTAATTATCTAAATATTTTTGTCCAAGTTTCTTAAACCATCATCAGTGCAACAAAATAGTGTTGAGAAATCCAAAAAACAACATGCAGAATTTTTTTTTTTTTATGCGCAATCTCGAGAGAACCAGATGAATATCACGCTATTCGGATCTGAAATATGTGTGTGTGACTATATTAAAAAAAAAACTAATTAAGAATTATAATTACTGATAATAATTTCCTAAATTTTCCTCATACACAATCCGTCAACGAAGTTGAAGTTCCGGCGGTGGAGAAGGATCTTTGCATGTTCTTGAAAAACGTTCAAATTTGTTGGAGCAATCGTGTAGTATTACGTTTCCCAAGCTCTCTAGAGACTGACGTGCAGGATCCTTGTGAGTGCATATGCCATCCCTAGGCAAGCACTATTTTGCTGTTACTAAATTCAAGAAAATATGTAAAATTATATAAAAAAGAGACGTTTTTTTTTCATGGTTGAAATCCAATTTTATCTTTTTTGACATCCTCCAAATTTGCCGCTCCTAGGCATTTCCCAGTGGGTTACGACGGCTCTGCTGACATGAATAATGTCCCATTCTTCATCTGCTTACACTCTTGTTTGAATTTCTATTTTGTTACTCAGATCACTTGTTGAAGAAACTTAAACCGAAATGTTTGTACATAATTGCAGTTAATTAAACATCTAGCCACTGTGTTCGTGTGTTTTTCTGTTTCTTTATGAATTCACAGTTATCTCTACATCAAAGAATTTAAGATATAGGAATAAAAAAAGCAATTAGAATAAAACTTAAGAAAAACAATCATTCTATTGGGGTTATCAGAAAGTCGTATCCTCTAATTATATCTGACTTAAGGCACTCTCCCGTGCAACAACAACAGTACAAGGCATTTGAGTTCAATATTGCTGAGTTCCGGGTTCTATAATTAGTTCCGTATGCACCTGTCTCTGGGCGGCCCAATCCTTTGTGTGCAAACTGTCCATCAAAACAAGGAGACAATTTGCCTCTCATATTATCGTCCTAATAGAACTTGCGGCACGCAATATCATAGAAGGAGGAATGTGGGGAAACTTGGGTTACTGAGGAGAACGAACTAATACTTCTCGTTAACTTTGTCATTATTATCAATGACTGACAATCTAATTTCTAATAAAAAAAAAAAAACTTTGGGTAAACCCAGAATTCACTGGACAGAATTTTAAAGATGAAAGCCTTACCTACCATCGATTATTATAAGATACGTAAGATGTTTATGTAATAATGATGGTAGTTTCATAAATCAGATTGGGGGAGGAAGATACTCAGCGAACTGTATTATCATGCAAATGTTAATTTTAAAGTTACAATTCCAACTGATTCTGCTGACCGCAAAGTCATTGCTGCTAGAGTGTGTGTCGACAGCAGAATTATTAACAATAAAATTAGTCCTTTCCTTTCCGTGTGATGGTACACGTCCGTGAGCCCCCCCCCCCTTTTTACGGGGAGGGACGGCACCAGCTAAATCCGCCAAATTTTATCCGAGCTCTGGAACCGGCATAGCTGACGAATCGCAGACCGATGGCTGGGTAAGTATTCCTGGCTGTTGTGTTCGGAGACCGGTTTGCCTTTGCGGGATGAAAAACTCCAGATAAACTGGTGGAAAAATCGAACGTAGGACACTCCTTCCCCAGGCATATGGTTGCAAAGCGCTTAGCCACTAAGCTAACCGCGCGGACATAAAATTAGTAATAATAATATTAGCATTTATATTATTATTATTACAAAAATACCTGCCAACGTTCCGAAATGAAACCTGTAACACACGCAAAATACCTCGGTCTCTATATAGATTCGCACCTTAAATGGGCAAAACATATAGAATACCTACACACCAAACTCCGCATCATCGCAGCGAAACTCTTCCAAGTAAAAGACATTATTCCATCTAACATAAAAAAAAACTCCTATATCACGGTATCTGCGAATCTTTACACAGGTACGGTATAACGGTCTACGCAAACACATCAAACAGCCACCTAACAAAATTAGAAATATCACATAGGAAAATTGTGATTTGGAGACCTTATACACAACAGCCAATATCCGACCGCTTACGGCGATACACAGAATCCTGAGCATTAAAAATCTGAAACACTACATGTTACTAAGGAATTCCTATTGTAACAACAGAAACACATATCGCATAACACGACCCACAACAACTCATACGGTTCTTTTGCAAGATCACATCTGATACCCACGCTACTCAACAACCTACCAAGAAATTTAAAACACGTAGATAACTACAGAACATTAAAACACGAACTCTGGAAAATATACCAACAAAGTTAATATACCATTAACACTAATATACACGTCACAAATCACCAGCATCGAACGCCTACATCCCATCCATAAACAGTAGCAACAACATAAATAGTGAAGGCTAATCTCATTCTCCTCGCAAAAGCTAACCCTAGACCTGAATGAGGTTGGATTAGATCACCTCATTTAAGTAATCCTCATAATAATAGACTGCAAATTATTGTAATGTATATGTCAGAACGGTGTATAATAATAAATGATGATACTGATATGAAAAAAATCTGTATATTTAGATTCAAAGAAAAAATATTTAAAAAAATGAGGTACTTAAACTGCGTAAGGTACTTAATGAGGTACTTAATTGTAGATATGTAAATACTCTGTATGATGATAATAGAAAAAAATTATTATTATTATTATTAACTGTTTTATTTCCTGGAATGAAAAACCTAAGAATATGTTTTAAAAAAGATATCTAGAAGGTTATTTTAGAAATCTAAACGGAGCTCCTGATAGTATAGATTGGAATGAATCAAACTACTACTAGTAGTAGCAGTGTAAGATAGAGGTTATGAATTTTTTTTTTGTTTTTATATCAAGACCAGATACCACAATTAGAACTATATCACACCAGTGCTGTGTGGGATGCAGGTAGTGGACTGGAAAGAAATTTATTGACATTTTTCTCGAAGAGTTAGAAGTTGGAAAACAGAGGAGAGAGGTAGATGGGAAAAAATAGGAAGAAGAGAAGCACGTTAGGTGTGCATTTGCAGTTATACTAAAAAGGGATGTTTGGCAGCTGCTGCTCTTGTTTTAACAGGCTCAACAGAAAGTAGAGGAATTGATGGTTGCCAGCACAATGGAGCCATGGCCATTGAAGTGCTTGTAGAAAGAGCTGAGATGGAGGTTGAAGTGAATTTATGAGAGAGGGATCATCTGTGAGCCAAAATGCTCGCCTCTGGACAGCATCGAATATTTTTAAGAGAGATTTTTAGATGACACTACCACCCACAAAGTATGTGAACAGTATTTTAAAGAAGGGTGGATTGGGATTTTTCGGAAAAGTAACATCTAGAGCGAGAAAGCATGCCTATTTTTCTTTTTAGAAGTGAGGAAGCTATTGATGGGTTGTGTTTATGCCAGAGCCTAGAGGTAAACGTCAGTCAATGGAGAGAGAGAGAGAGAGAGAGAGAGAGAGAGAGAGAGAGAGAGAGAGAGAGAGAGAGAGAGAACAGTCTGGTGTGATGATGTTTTTTGTATTATTGAGAGTAACTGAACTAACATCCCTTTTACAGAAAAGGCGCACTGCATTTTGGTAGAAATGAAAGTGTTTAGGTTTTCCTGGTCCCATTAAAGGATGGTATGGAGGTCAATATTTAAGGAATTTCTGATATGATGATGGTTGCAGATTATCTTAAAGCTTGGGATGTTTGGGCGCTGCATGGTTTGACGATGAGGATGACTGGAGTCCTACCATCAGCAAAACTGTAGATAGGATTTCTGGTGGGAGAGAATAGGTCATTTATATATAGAGGAAAGGTGATGAAACAGACCTTCCTGCACTAGTGGTGAGGCTTGAAGAGAGGGATCCTTCATCCACCACGAGACGCAGTGAATGACCATGGAGAAAGCTGGCTACTTAATTATAGTGTGTAGCAGGCAGATCGAAGGAAGTAAATTCACTGAGCAGTCGATGCCAGACAATCAAATGGTCTAGCTTCAAGTGCCTAGAGTTAGAAGCGCAGGTGAACAGAAGTTGCTTCCTATTTTCTTTACGCATGCCCTTTCATGAGTGTATCCAAGTTTTTTGAATGACCTATTTTGCTACGAACTGTTTAAACTTTTGTCGGTGGCCCGTTTGTATATTCTTTTTGCTGTGTGAGGATTCCGAGTGCCTACGATATTCGCCACTAAAATGGACCCTGCCTTTCTGTCAAGTTCTGAAGAAGAACAAAGAGGACAAGATTAAAAAAAAAAAAAAACGCTTCCGAATATTCAGTCCTCATTTTTCGTTCTATGGAAACGAGGAATAAACGCACCACTTAATTATCACTATAAATCAGAAATCATAGGTGTATCTTACAGGCCGTGGTTGAAAGAGCTACGACTGTTGTCCCCTCTCATCAAGCTTTTGTTGAAATTTCTTCTGAATTTATTTTCACTCAATGCTGCAGTCGCATTTCACAGTGAGGGCAGTCCTACAACCTGCTTATATATATATATATATATATATATTCGTGCTTCATAAAGTGCTCCAGGAAATTTAGGGATTCATCGAAAACGTTTTTTGGGATTCCCCCAGACATTCATAACCTGTATTAGACATAGCTTCCAAACAAACGAATGGGAAAATGGCAATTTTATGTTATGTATCGCATGTTTATCTTGATTAAAATATTTTGCAGGTCATGGTTCACTGTCATAATGCATTTCCGATATTTGTTTATAAAAATGTTTATAAGGGTTCCCCCCCCCAAAAAAAAAAGAACTATTTTTATGCAGGATTTCCCAGTCTCAAAAAGTTTAAGAAAAACTGCCCCATATTAAGAATGCTACCCACAAAAGCAAGAAATTTAGGGGAGGGAATAAAAAAACGAAAAACGTCTTTAAATTCTCACTTACCAAATCTAGAAATGAGCTACCGCCATACCGAATCCACTTGGAAATAAAAGAAAATTAAAGTTATCTGAAGAGGTACTCATTCTCGCCTCCTCCAGTAAGTAGGTTGTTTTGCTAAATCCTTGCAATATATTCTGTACAAGCTAAATGTTTGTTATTTAAATTTTTGCATTCTTAATGTTAACAGAACGTTATTCCTTTGTTATCTACCATTTAAGATATCCTTCGTTTCAAAAATATGAACTTTCGCTCGTATATTTTTCCCGTGTAAAATAATATTTATTATCTGCTTTTTTCATGGGAATTATAAATTTGTAAATATGTGAACTCCGTAATTATAATGTTTAATATAGATTAAAATAAGTTAAGATAAAGATTAAAATAAGCATTTTTAATTATCTTTTTCTTTCCATTTTAATGATAATAATATCCAAGCAAGCCGTAGTTGAAGGAACGATTAAAGTGTATATATTCATCTTTCTATTTTGGTTATTATTAGTTACAGTATATATATTTCGCAAAGCATTTATCAATAGCCTACACCTAATAATTACATTACAATAGCGAAAGGTTAGTCCTATTCAGTCTCCAAAGAAGTTGTGATACTGGTTTCTTCCAGTGCATGATTTCACACTGGGACCATCAAAACCGAAATCTCAATTTCTAACCACTTCATTTCACTACATTAGAGATTAATTATCTGAATTATTTAGAATTAACGATAAGGAAGCTTATGCCTAATGCGGATAGTTCTCTTCGGTTGATTTGTTTTAAAGGAAAAATAAAGAAACGCTTCTATTTCCACCTGAAGTCGGTTAAGTCATCTGGAATTGGAAAAGTTTAGAAATACTATTCGTATGTTTGATGCGATTCGAAATTCGAATTAAATACGAATTTACATTTTTTTTCTTATGCTGGTCACAAGCCCTATAACACTGCAGTGTGGGCAAGTGATTAAGGAGAAGAGCTAGCATGTGGGTGCGCTTCCTAAAGAGTGGGAGGATGTACTCAGTGGGAAAAACAGTATGGAAGGAGACTGTTCCAAAGAAAATAGAGGAATGAAGGGAGCTGATGAGAAGTTAATTCAGTGTATTCGAAGTTGGCAAGTGTATGAGGAGTGTTGGCCAGCGGCTGCTGTAGTTCTTCTGTGGTTAGAAGAAAGTGGAGGAATGGTAGCAGCCAATTCGCAGGACCAGTTACCATGGAAGTGCCTGTAGAAAAGGGACAGCGCTGAGGGCCTACGATAAATATCTATTATATTTATATATATTCATAAATATATATTCAACGCTAAAATAATTACTTCAGTATTATAAATGAATAACGTAAAACTGACTGAGAAAAAGGTCCATCAATGGGATCAGGGGGAGAAAAAATAATAATAAATTAAAAAAAAAATCTGGCCTTTGATTATGGCAGTTGTCCCAAGATTTTGTATAATCATTTTCATAACAATTTAGACAGTACACTATAAAAAAGGACCGCTATTGTGCAAGTAAAATAGTCTTCCCTGCCAATTACAGAATTACGTCTTCGGACTGGAGCAAATCATTTTTGCCAAACAGTTCAATTGAAACCAACAAGCATTAGTCACCAGAGGGTCATATCCTCTAGATCAGGGTTTCCCAAACTGTGTTCCGTGGAAAGTGAATAAGTGTTCCTTGAAAAATGATCAAAATCAATATGAGCCTAGAATGGCTTTAAATGCTGAGACAAGTTCAAACATGTTTAAAAATCAGGTGCTCCTCACTTTGCGTGCGGATTGTGCTATTAAGGCCAGCGCGCGCTGGTCTTGACTCAGCCACCCGCGGTTGTCGACACCTCCGAGCGCGAGTGAAGTACGGAGGTATCTATGCTAGGAAACGTGCGGATACAAGCAAGGTCAATGCGATGCGCTGCAGCCCGGCACGCCTGCAGCGTGCGCTGTCGCATTTTTGCGATGCGATACAGTCTGCTTCAGCGATAGTTTGCGCTTAGCTTTACATTGAATACGAGACCGATGATACTCGACTTTCAGGATTTGTGACGTGTTCTGTCGTACGAAAAATTTGGGAAACGCTGCTCTAGATTTTGGACGTGCAGATGACCTCTTTCCAAACATTCTAAAAAATCTGCAATGAAAATGAAAAGAATAAGAAAAGCCGGAGGTTCTGCTCCAAAACACCACACACACACACACACACACACACACACACACACACACACACACACACACACACACACACACACACACACACACACACACACACACACACACACACACACAACCTCAGCTCTTCAAAAAGCTAGGCAGTGATGCTCTAACACAACAAATATGCTGGCTATCAATTACTCTGAAAAGCACAATCACTTTAAGGCTGTGATTCTTAGCCTGGATGGTAGCCCAGATTAAGAACCATTAGCGCCCCCGGGGCGCTGTAAACGCTGAGGGTGCGATAAGTGTTATAATACTACTAATATAATAAAAGCAAAAAATTCCATATTTAATCTAGCATCCTTATTTATATTGTATGTCTGGCAATACTGTTCAAATTTATCTGCTACTTATTTTTTTAGAATTTTTACATTAAAATTAAGTAATTGGGCTACTTTTTGGTCTCTGAATTTTCTACATTGAAAATAATTAATTTGGGCTATTTTCAGCAGAGCTCACTATTTTTATAAGCTTTATCTGCTACTTTTCCTAAAGCCTATCTGACAACCCTGGTTTGCAGTTTACATCTATCGTGTGGCGCCCTTCATTGATATTGTGTAGCCCATTAAAATGAGTGAAAAAAAAAAAAAGAAAAAGAAAGTATCGTCAATATTCAAGTGAATATTTAAAATAAAGAGTTATTCCGTCTATAGATAATTATGAACAGTTACCAATGTGCTTGACATGTGAAAAAACTCAATCATTCTCAAACGAAGGACTGAAGCCTTCAAGAATGATTGAGCATTTAAGAACAACGCATCCAAATAAAGCATAAAAAAGGACGTGGAATACTTTTGTGAATTAAAGATTAAATTTAAAAATCGTCCTGGACTTAAAGTGTTGGTTGCAAAACAAAATAACCAACGAGATAAAGGACTTGTGTCTTACAATCTTTCAAAATTAATTGCCAAATGTGGAAAGCCTATTGGCTGAACTCTCATCTTACCGGCTATAAATGAAGTTTTAGATACGGTGATTGGACCAGGGAAAAGTAATATAATGTCGTCAATTCCTTCCAGCAATAGTTCGGTATCAAGAAGAATTGCCGAAATGGCAAAGGACATTGAAAAAAAATTCTTTATGATGATTTAGAAACCATAGAAATTTCTATGCAACTCAATGAGACAACTTTAAGTGACACCGAAGCTTTGTTAATGGCCTACGTGCGTTATATAAATACAAATGAAGAAATTATTGAAGAGTTTCTGTTTGCTGAACAACTGAAAATTGACACAAACGGTTCTACAAGTTTTAAGGCTGTTAAAGACTTTTTTAATGCTAAAAACATTCCTCTCACAAATATTATTGCGTGTGCAACTGATGATTTGTCGTCACCGTGGATTTATAGCACATTTAAAAGAAGCAGTTCCAAATATTTTTATAATTCACTGCATTCTTCACAGACAGCGCTCAGCTGCAAAACATCTTAGCCGTAGACTACCTAATACATTGGATGATGTTATTAAAGCAGTGAATAAAATAAAAGCCCAGTCATTGAATATCAGTATTTCTCGGGAACTTTGCCATGAAAATGAAGACGAATTTGAAAGTCTTTTGCTTCACACTGAACTTAGATGGCTCTCAAATGGAAACTGTCTGCGATGCTTTAATGTTCTCTACGATACTGTTTTGGAATTTCTTAGTTCTCGTGATGAGAACATGCGTAATGTTCTGAAAAAGGAAAAGGTTGACATCGCATATCCTTCCGATATTTTCACCAAATTAATTTGAGGTTAACATCGAATTTCAGGGAAGCAAAGGGAGTTATAAATGCTTTTATCAGCAAATTAACATTCTACAAGCGGAGCATCGCAAGAAGAGATTTTCTGTAGTTCACAAGTCTACAAATAATAGATGATGATTGAATGTTAGATACAGATTTCGATTGTTATTGTTCCCATCTTCTGACATTGAAAGAAGACTTGACGATCAAATTCAAAGACTGATGAACTTAAAATACCCGATTGGGTCATAAATCGATTTCTTTCTGATGCCACTTCTGTTCGTCCAAAGAATTTATTCACTTAGAAAATGATTTTGAAGTTCAAGCACAATTTCAGCTTTATGAAAGATTCTGGCCAAACATACAAGTATCCTCAGCTTCGGCAAGAAGTAAAATTACTGCTCGTTGCTTTTCCTTCTTCATACTTGGTCGAGAAAAAATTCAGCGAGGTCTTGCAATTATTAGCTAAGCAGCGAAATAGATTGTAAATAAGTGAAAGAGGAGATTTGGTGGGATATCCAAGACTGCGTTTGTCGAACATTGAACCTGATATTGAAAAATTTACAGCAGGATCTCATCAGGCTCAGGGTAGCCATTAACGATCTTCTTCTTCTTCCTCTCCAGGCTTATAGGCCACGTGGCCTGTTCCGTACTCAATTCCATCTTTTTAAGGGTCTTCCTCTGCATCGAGTACCTTTTGGGTGGTAATTTAGAATTTGTTTAGGTATTCTGCTTCGATTTATTCTCAGTATGTGTTCTTTCCATTTTTCTCTATAGCAAATCACTGTTTCATTTAAAGAGGTTGTAATTCCAAGTTTTTTTCTGATTTCGCTGCTTTTCATTCTGTCCATTATTGTGACTCCTTCAGTTCTGCGCAGAAATTTCATTTCGGATGATTCAATTCTTCTTTCATCTGCTTTTTGATTGTCCATATCTCACTGCCATAAAGTAAGGTTGGTTTAGCTACTGTATCGTAGATTCTTATTCGTGTGCGTTTTTGTACATAATTGGGTTTAAAAATTTTATTTATAATGTCTGTTACTTTTAAAACGTTTGATATCTTTGGTTCTATATCAGCTTCATTTTCATATGACATTGTGCAACCTAAATATTTGTATTTACTTGCTCTATTATTTTGTTGTTTATTACTATTTTGCTTCTTACTGGGTTAGCACCTTTGAAGGCCGTGACTTTTGTTTTGTCTGTTGATATTTCCATACCATATGTTTTTATCAGATTATTTAGACTGCATAATGATTTTTGTAGTTCATCTTCATTATTTCCAAGGATGATTTGGTCATCAGCAAAAAGAAGAGTAACTATTTTGGTGTTACGGTTTATCTTGAATCCTCCTTCATTAGTTATCTTCCATTATTTTATGATTTTATCTATGTATATATTAAATAAAACCGGTGAGAGAGGGCAACCCTGACGTACTCCTCGATTTATTAGTTTCCAGCTTGATGTTGAATTATTGTACTTCACAGATATTTTATTATCTTGATATATATTATATAAGGCTCTAAAGAGTTGGTTTGGTATTTCATATTCTTCTTGGATTTCCCATAGTTTTTCTCTGATAATTTTTAATTATCAGAGAAAGTTAAATGAATATTTAATAAGCCATTAATGATTGACTTATTAAAAATAATAAGTTTACATCTTTTTGAGTAAAAATTAATTTGGATCAAAGTCATTAATTTTAATTAACTATCAGCTAACATATGTTGATGGTAATATAGGTTTGCCTAATAATATATTTTAATTATCTTATTAAGTCACTAACTTAGTGTAAAATTGAGCATGGGGCATCGGCATACAAATAGTTGAGATGCCAGGCAAAAAAAAGGTTAGGAACTGCTTTAAGGCATAATTTATTCCTTAGCGACATTTTACACGAGGCATCATCAGCCTAAGTGTTCACTTTTCTACAATCTAAGCATTTCTGGGAAATGTTTTATGGATAGCACCAACTGAAATGTGAGAACAGTATTCAATGCCCATAGAGCTTGTGATTTGTATGGCGTTTGTAGTTCTTTAATAACGATTTAAACGAGAAAACCTAATCTCGCGGTTGCTGAGGACGCGATGTTTGTAATATGTTCATGTCAAGAAAGATCGAATTTATCCCAAAATAAGAAATATTGCTTTGCTCAGAGATTTTGGCGTTGTAAACTTTGGAAGAACAAAGGGGGATGTTCAGTTTTTGAGATATACGACAGGATTCAGTTTTTTGAGATATACGACAGGATTTACTTTCATGAAATTAATAAGTTGTTCACAATTCCAAAAGAGAATGGTTTGGAGATCACAGTAGAAGTTAATATTCTGGTGGGTTTGTTGAATGTATAAAGCAGGTAAAGTAATGCAATGTACTGGCATCACCAAAAATGCGGATTGGATTAGCAATCAACTGGCAAAGGTCGTTAATATAGAAGAGAGAGAGAGAGAGAGAGAGAGAGAGAGAGAGATGCTAGTCATTTGCAAATTTTGCGAATATAGATTTATTTCCATTAAACATAAAATGTTTCATGGAAATGAAGTGTGCTTCCAGACAGAAAGTTAACACTCCAGTTGCAGAAGTTAGAGGACAGACCACATGATGGGTGCTTGCTTAACAGGCTGCTGCACTAAACCCAGTCAAATGCCTTATAGACATTCTGGGAAACGACTTGATATTCCCCGAAGTTTTCCATGGTGTTTTTCCGAAGGTGAATAACATAAGCAAAAGATCCCTTATTGATTGACAGTGGCAGATTCCATACTGGCGAATGTTTATTATCTCAGAGGTTTTCAGATAGTGTAGAAGTTGTGTTGATGGGAATTTTTATATTACTTTAGAATGAATTGAAGTTTAAGAAACTGTACGGTAATTTGATAGTAAGGATTTGTCATCCTTCTGAGGAAAGATTGAAAATCGGATTTCAAAGTTCAAGGACAGACACCAGAAGAACAAGAGAGAATAAAAATAGGTACAACGAACAAGAGTCAACTCTGGAGCACAAACTTTAACTGCAATTGGAAAAATCTATCAGGACTAAAAGACTTTTTGGTATCGAGTTCAGACACGATTCTTTTGATCTTTTTGTTTTAATAAAAAATCAAAGAGAGCATTGAATGTTGCGTGTTTGGAATGGTAAGAGGATATTTACCAAGATCATCAGTGAAGGACTGGAAGGATAAAAAAGTACGACGCAAGGAGACTGGCTTTGTCTACAACAAAGGCTTTGGCTTTGTCCTGTTTTTTTCTGCGTTCTTACAATAAAGTCACAATAAACTGATAGTTTCTGATAAGAAATCAGAAATCATGACTGACATTTGGATATGATGCAAGTTTCCTCGTTTTTCATTTAAATTCAGTTTGTCCTTACGAATTCAGTTTTCGATGTGTTGATAATTCGTTTCAATTATTTCGAGCTTTAGTTTAAAAAAAAGGAACGGTGGTTGGAGATTTAGATAAAAAAAAGATGATTTTGATGAGCGAGCTTTTCTTGTAGCCTTGGCATACTTTTTTAGAGAACCAAGGTTTAAATAAAGGTCAAGAATTCAAAACTCATCTATCACAATAATTCCTGGTAGTAGAGAGGTTTGGACTTCCTTTTGAGTTGTATGGGCACCACTCCCGATCTCAACTCCCTCACTGTTTACTCATTGGAGATGGTCTCTTCAAGTATCATGTTAATTTCTGTTGGCTGGGGAATATATCCAGGGCTACTAACAAACCCATCAACCATATATTAAAAATGGTTGATTGAAAGAACCAAAGTTCGAATATTTTTTAAAAAATCTACTTCAAAACACATAAAACAAGCTGGAAAGCACACGAATTTGTGCTTTCCAGCTTGTAAATTTATGCGACATTTACAAATCTAATATGCTGTTCTCATAATCTTACTTGCTTCGGTATTAATTCTGGATGACTCAACCTACGACGGAGCTATATTATAATGAAATGAAGACGGTCATTTCTATCTTTCATTGGTTGAACTGCAGTTTTCATTCACTTCGTGAGATTCATTACCTCTTAATGATTTTCTCTCCCAACTCTAACACTGGCGATCTAGACCTTATCTCTTACTACACCAAAAACGTTGCTCCAAGCTTTCTTTGATATTTAGCTAGAAATGCATCGGAAAACTTTGCTTAGTATGACACAAAAAAAAAAATCGTTCCATTCTCACCAGATTTTTCTCTCTACAACTGTCCTCAAAGATTTGTTAATTAAAGCTGAAATAAGCATGATGAGTGCATAACTTATACGCTCCTGACCTTGGTTTTCTCGTCGGTTATGCGAACCAGTGTTAGTCACTCGCGTTGATCAAAGTGAGAGCAACGAACATTATCTTCTACCATCTATGAAATAAGGAGAAGCCCATGAAGGGCCACTTTCTTTTCTGTCATGTAATATAATAAAAGATCACTCCACAGGGGACTTGTCTGTATCATCAACTCTTGGACACATGCCATGGAAAGAATCAAAGAAAAAAAAAAAAACTCAAGCTCTTGACGTTTTATGGTATATGATTAGGTCTAGCAGATGGCCTTTCCATCACAAGATTTTCCGATGCACGATTGCCTGACGGATTATCCTTCTATCCATCGTGTCCTTATTATATATATCGTGACTCTCCTCTCGTCCACTTCAACTTTTATTGTGATATTTTACTTATGACGCTGCATCGTTCTATTCCCCATTGTTTGACAAAACGTAGCTCTCAAACATTTTAAGCTATAATGTCTTATTGTAGAAAACTCCTGTCCAGTAATAGGCTTACTGGCCTGTTTCTGTCGCAACCTATCTTTTGGCTGGTCTGTCTTGGTAGCAGTCCTCATCCTCTAGGGTTGTGTCGAAGAATTTCACGAGGTATTCTGGTTCCTGGTCCAGGCTAGTAATTTACGTGCCTTAATATTTTTTGTCTATACTGATGGATTTATTCTATTATATGTATCATATTTAGATTATTCCTTGCGTTTCTTTCATCCGGTACAGCAAAGTGTATCCTTTAATTAAGGCAGGATCTACCCTTGCGGAATCCATTTTATTTCACACCTATCTTATCACTGTAATGACCTCCTAGTTTGTTTGTTTTTAATATAATTTTTGAATACATTTTATAACCGTTATGGGGAAAACATTCGCCGATAATTTTTGCAGGCTTCAGTTGCCTTTTATATCAACAGTAATAGCTATGACTTCCTGACAGGATTCTGGTGTGTCTTCGCCATCCCATATTAAATCAGATACGAAATTATTCGAGTGTTCTCGGTGTCTTTTCCTCACTTCTCTTTTAGCCATGCACTTCTTTCTAACATAGTTAATCTTATCCTCAACCGACCTAGTTGATTAAGATAATTTCAAGATGTAGTTATCTTCTGTAATCCCATAAACATGCTCATACCACTGTGGAAGGAAAATTTTGCAATGCCATCCCTTCTTTTGGCCTTTCAAATGCTGCCTGTTTTAATACACTAAATCAGGGGTAGGCAACTGGCGGCCCTCATGGCCCAAACGTGCATTTTTGGCGGCCCGTAAAAGATTGACGATACTTACATGGCATGCGGCTCATAAAATTTTATCATCAAGAAAGGACGTGATGGACATTTCGTTATGGTTAAGTAGAGGTGCTGTGCTAAAAAGATTTTTTAATTTACCTGAAGAAATAGATATTTTCATGACGGAACACGAAAATACTTGTCCCACAACTATCGGATAAAAAATGGATTATGTCTCTTGTGTTTATGGTAGACATTACAACTACCTTAATGAACTTAATTTGAACCTGCAGGACCAATGTAAATTACCAGTAGAACTGTTTACCGACATAAAAGCTTTTGAAGGCAAACTATGTCTCTTGAAGAAACATATGATGGAAGAAAATCTACATCATTATATATATGCTGCAAATCGGCATCTACGGTTGGATGGCAAATACAAAAGGAAATTTTTGTTGGTATTATTGAAGATTTACAAACGGAATTTTCAACAAGATTTGTGGATATTCATAAAAATAGCATCGAAATGCGATTATTTTTGAACCCTTTTAATGTCGACATTGACGACCTACCAAACCGACTACAGATGGAAGCTTTGGAATTGCAACACAATGAAACTTTAAAGAACGTATTTTTGTTAGCAAATTATCGATGTTCACACGTATTTTTGTTAGAAAATATCCAAACAAATTACCGATGCTTACCAAAAATTTTTCAAGGATTAACCAGTTTCGCAAAGAAGACGATTGTCTTATTTGGAAGCAAACATTTTCGAACAAGCATTTTCTGCCATGAGTTTTAGAAAAAATAAATTTTCTTCTTGACTGACCGGTGAGTATTTGCATGCTTCGATTCGAATTTGCACCTTATGTTAGAAAGTGGATAAAAATAATTTGGCTAAGGGAAAAGGTACATTAGGAAAAGGCAATCACGAAAGGTACATTAAGCAGGGAGACATATGTACATATTGTGATGCATAAACTATATTAATTTGTTTTTACGTGATAATAATTTTTCATTGAGTTTCGTTTTGACACTTATTTCATATCTCATACTTTAAATATTTGTGTGTGTTTAAAAAAGATTGATATAATAAAAATTGATAACTTAAGCATTTTTTTCACTGTTTTCTATTAAATAAACGCTTGCTGCCCGATTATTAAAAAATAAAAGTTGAATGTGGCCCGCAAATCGGAAAAGGTTGCCAACCCCTGCACTAAATTGTTTAATGATTCTTCTTCAGTTGCATTTCGTTCATTTCTATATCCTTTTTAATTTTTTAAACTCTGTTGAAAAATCTTCTGGGGTCTGGGATTGGGTTCTTTTAAGAGACCGAAGCAATTGTCTTCTTTGGGTTCATTATTATGATCATTTTCAACCAAAGTAGAGGAAAAGCGAATTGTTAAGAACTAATACAAAACGGTCGGTTTCCGATTCAAAACACTTGCGTCAAGAACACATTTCGTTAATTTGCTATTTTGTGTGTGTGTGTGTTCTTTTGCCATCCAAGTGCATTTATGACCATCTTTGTATGGAAAGGATGTGTTTGTAACTTAAAATTATCATAAACTGCATAATCCACTAGCCTTTTCCTATTTCAATTAACTTTTTCCGTGCCAACTAAACTGATTAATTTTACTATTTCTAATTCTAGCATTTAACGGGCGCATAACCACCAGATAGAGTTATTTACTGTGCATCTCATTTCTTGCATAAACGTTTTCGTTACTTTCTTCATTCGCCCTTCACCGGTGCATATAATGACAGCCACACACTCTCATTATAATTCAATCTTGATTTGTATTATTATTTCAATCGAATTAATATAATTAAATACTTCCTTTCCTGATACAATGAGATGAAGAGAAGCAAGTCAACTCGAATGCAGCCATGCCCTAACACGACTTCTTTCAAACAACATCAAAAGTTCCACTTCATTCCCGCACATACCATGACACTCAGATCAGATCGAACATATACTCGACCTAAGATTTAAACCATTCTTGCTTTGTTAGATCTAAGCAGGTCATATCTTATTACATCTTTAACTGTCTCAGCCTCTCGAAAAAGACGTTGGGTTTTTGGATCTAGCTGCCGCTTTGCTCACGAGTTAATGTTCCCTTTATGCAAATTCCGAACTCTAGAATTTGCAAGGAGAAGAGGATGGATCAAAATATTCCTTATTCTGTCCAACAGAGTGCGTTATCCGAAGGCAGTTCAAATAACACAAAGCACAGTTGATCATAGAGACCAACTGTTTATACGACAGGCGCCTTCATAGATATTTCCGATAAATTATCATCAATAAATAAATTCTCTGCTTTCCCCTAAAAGGATAAAAGAAGTGGAAACTAATTTGTTGGTTTCCACTTCTCCAAGGATTATAATCTACAGATGTACGATGACGATACCAGCAATGTACTTCGCTGTTGTTAAATCACCCACACGATTCTCATGTGCGAAGGTCGGAAACTGCAGTGTGTGCGATTGGTTAAAACATTAAGTTTAATATTGATTCGATTCTAGAAAAAGGACCTAACCTAAGACAAGACGATTTCATTCTTAGTTTCAAAAATCGCATTAATATAAAGCAAGAAATTAGAATCCCATAAATGCACACCAGTTTTATCTTTTTTTTAAAAAAATTAGTGTAATTACAAGATCTGTTTCGCAGGGATGTTAAACTGCAATGAATTATTCTAGTAGATGGTCTCTAACGAACAATGTGGACCAATTGCTAAGGTAGTTGTTTAATACATTTTGCACTACGTACAATAGTAGTATACAAGTGAAATGTAACTGGATGATCAATTATCCCACATTCTAATACATAATTTGATATGACATTGCTTCGGAAGTTTAGTGAATGAACGAGAAGCTAAGTGATATTAGGTGAAGTGTAACCGAGTAACAGCCACAGTTTTAAAAATCCTTGTTTGGAAGAATAGTCATGTCGGTTACGATAATTAATACATAATTAAAATAACATATATTAACATAACTATAGCTCAACTGTGTTTATGTTTTGTACATATATTATCAAACTGTTTATTATTTGATGATAATTTGCTATTATTATTTTCAGCCAACAGAAGGAGCATCAAGCCAAATTCTGTTATTTGATTCCATCATAATCCACGGGAAGAAGCAAAGTCCCTAATGAAAATATGCTGTGATGACTTCAAAAGCGTCTATAAGCTAATTCGTTATGAGCATGACTGCTGGCATAACAGTTCAAATGCTTTTGATGTGTAGGAAGTAGCGTTTGAACTGTTATGCCAGTAGTTATACTCATAATGAATTAGTCTATAGACGCTTTTCATAAGTCATCATGGCATATTACTGCTGAAAGCTTCGAAAACCATTGACAGCTGTAATGGTTCCTGCGTATTTGCCCTAGCAGGTACTAATGTTCTTGGTCGCGAAGTCAAAGATGTTTGTCCTGCTACGGCAAATATGCAAGAACCATTACAGCTGTCAATGGTTTTCGAAGCTTTCAGCAATTACACGAATGCATCCATGAATTAGCTCAACCTGATTATTTAACTTGGACATCTGCAGCTCCAATCCGTCTACAGTATGAAACGAACGTAAGTCGGCCACTTTCATTTAAGTCTTTAAGTTGGGTGATATTCATCAACGGGTATACTACTTAATGGAGGTCTGAAGTGATTTAAGAAAGTTTCATGTTTAGTCTCAAGAGCTGAGTTCCCCGATAATCTAATTCTTAGCCAACCCGATGCTAATACTAATGTGCTATTGGTTTACTACATTTCGTGGGCAGGATACATATAAAAAATATAAAGTATAAAAAAATTACATTTTGCAGATTGCTTAACCTGCCACCCGCAGCCAGAGCAAAAGGCACACATGCTTATGGTATTCTCGTCCAACATCTTAAAAAATTTAATCGAACTCATGGAGTAAAACAAACTACAGTACATCTGCTGAACAAACATGCTTATATACAAACAGCATCATCATAGGATCCTGTGTGTCGATCACAAAATTTTTCTAAGCCGTATAAAGTACTGTTACTGCAACATGCGATTAGCACAATACCTTAAAAATATCAGAAACTACCAACCCCCTAAAAGTTTTTCCTTACAATTCAGGCAAGTTACGGAGCAGACTTGGACCAGAGATCGATTGACCCATTGCGGCAGCAAAATCGATGGCAGAAATCTAGAATACAGTACAAAACCGATTTTTTCCCACTTCATTGAAAAAATAAAACAATGTGACAAATAGTATCATCTTGTATTGCAAAATCGCAGTTCCATCTACTGCACTTTTTTTTTTAATGACTATTATTCTGTCTTTGCTGTTTTGCAGTTCGAGGCGAAGTCAATGACCACGTGGTCATTCTCCCTGAAATGACTATAAGTTTATTATAAGCACATAAGCTATAGCTATATCACTACAGTGGGACTGTGATATTTTTTTCCAAGCTCCTCCAGTAAGCGCAATAGTGGTCTAGAGATTAAAATTATGTACCATCTAAAGGCATTCACAAATCAGAGGGTGGGGGGAACGCACTAAATCATTAATACAAAAAAAAGTTTGATAACCAACTGCAACTGATTTAAGAGAGAAATTTTAAGGCAACTTTTTTTTTTTCCACATCAAATATCTTCATAGTAAAATAAGACCATTATACAAATCCATCAACTCCAACTCATGATAACCATAAGCAATCAACAAATTTATACTGATATACTCAACCTAGCGAGCTGCAAGTTCTTTGTTTTCATTTCTTTCTCTCTGTCTCTGTTTATTTCGGTATGAAAATGTGCTAACCAGAAAGCTCCGATTCATTTTTAAGAAGTCTTGCAAATGCTTAGCATCCCTACACAATGTAATAAAAATCAAAGCTTAATTTTACATCATGTATGCTCTGCGCTTTTGTCGTGTAAAACTTTTATGTACCACTACCCCTGATGATGTAAGTCTTACGACTTACGAAACTTGTCGAGTTTTAATTGCTTATATTTTAGTAAACTCCTTATTTACATAATAATGTGGTCTCAATACCAAAACTTTCCACAAATAGATCTCTATGTTCTATTGAAAAATGTTGACAGCTGCTATGCGTAATGGTTATGAATCTTATTTTGATTCACTGTGGGTGTATACAACATTTTTTTAAAAATGAAACTGTACGTCGAGCGAATTGCAGATAACTGTCCGATTAGTTCTTGACAGAATTTAATTAGAAAGGGAGAAATATTAGTTAGACAGAAAGAATGAGTTAGCTGTTTTAATAAAAATTCAAAGATATCTGTATGACAAAATATTTCTCCACGTCTCATATTAAAGTTTATCTCACGATAGTGCTTTCCAAATTGGGGTAGGAGTAGGGTCTGTATGAGAGAGAGAGATAGGGGGGCGTAGCTCCCCGTAAAAGAGACTCACGGCCGCTGTATCATCGTACGAATTAGACAAAAAATAAAAACATCGTAAATCACACAATTTGCAACGTAAAACCATACATTCACTGGGAACATTTCCCTCACATTTATTCATGAATTCTGTGTAAATTAAATTCGTTATCTAATTATAAAATAGGAAGAACATCTATTTAGGATGGAAAGATATTGGCTACCAAGAGAAGTGGATACACCAAAGGAAAAGAGCGAAAGAGGAAGACCAGCTCCAAGATGGAAAAACCACTGAAGCCGGAACGCACACATGCTCATTCTTTGAAGAAAAGAAATCTGATTATGAAAAGTTGTTTTTGCAAAGAATATCTAAGTGGAAATCTAAAACCTGCTCATTCTGCTTAAGTTTTAGATATTTTCATTCGAATTTGTTTCCTGCCTCTCTTTATCTCAGCGTACACAAATCCATTGGATTTGCTCGTAGCTCTTGTCGCATTCTAAAATTTTTTTCGTCCCCTTCTTCATTGAGTTTAGTACCGGATTACCCTTCTAGCTGGCCGTATTTGTCTCTTATTCTTGAGGAGTGGATTATCGTATTCGAATATGAGCTATAGAAAACTTGCCGTACAGAACACTCGAATTGCTACTGTTTGCTGCTATTAAGGGGTGTGTGACAAGAGCTGATACTAACGTTTCTTGTCCCCGAGGGCAAAAATAACTTGATCATTTTTTATACCTGCTCAGAATATATCATTTTCATTAAGAAAGCTTCTAAGTGACTTTAAGTAACAAGTCCTTACCGAGATTAAAATAAAAGTCGAAACTTAATAGTATATATGTTACTTTTCATTATTTTGGGTTGATGTTTATTTATTTTTAATGAGATTTCCACTCACGAAAGGTTGTAAACATAATTCAGTATTACTACCTAGGTAGGATAAGGATTTTTTTCAAATTTCTTATATTTTACACATACATATATTTTAAATATTTTCAATAGTCCGTAAACTCTGCAGAACAAATATTTTTCAAGCCTCAAGCAAACGGAGAGGTGGTCTCATACTAGATAACGAAATTCATCTTCCACATCATGTCAATCCCAAAGATTAATGCCCGTGACAGGGTGTTTGCGAAGTTAAGCATCATTTCATATGAAGTTTGCTACAGATGCAACACCACCAAAACCATCCTGAAGCATAATACGAAATTTCATGAAAATATCCGATATGAGTCTTCATGTTGTGAGATTTCTGACAACTTGCGCTTTAAGAAAACACCTTCAGAGTGAAATCGTCCACTTATTTCTCATTCGGGTTTCGATTGTACTCAACTTGGGAAATTGGAAGACAGTAACCAGACCTTTCGCAAAGAACCTGATGTTTGTAATGTAACGGACTAAATCGTACATAAGATCTAGATTGCCTACTAATGACAACCAGTAGCGGGCTAAGGAATGAATTAATGCAAGTGCAGATTGAGTTAGGACATTTAGGAGAAAGAGAGAGAGGTGTTGTTTTTGTTGTTTGGGGGAGGGATTCAGTTGTCACAGGAGATACTGAAGATGTGTTTGAGAGGCAGGACAATTAGCAGAATGATTGAGGCTGTGGAGAGAAGAGAAAGTGCAAATGAAATTAATTTGCAGCGTTATTAAAGACTGAGGCTCAAAAGTGCCAAGGGTGGTGGCGTTGTTAGAGTATTTTTCCGAGGTATGAAAGTAGAGCTGACAAGAAGGGCGCCGATTATGAATCGTACAAGAGTAAAGATGTGTAGGAAGAAGAGGAAGAGAGAGAGAGAGAGAGAGACCTGTGTGGTGGATAAGAGAGTTTGTCTAAATAGGAAAACGAAAACTGGACAGTAGGTTGCCAGGTGTGGGATCTCACGCGAGATGCATGATGAGGCTGCAGGGATCGTCTCGAAAGCGTTAAGGATTCTCTTCTATGAGAGTGTTACAAATTGTAGCACGAGATGGTGGATTAATGTGTGCTTGTGTATGAATGCACCATGTTTTAAGATTGTTTGAATTCTCATCAGGCTGGTTACTGTGAATATTCACCAATGCCAGAAACGCGAGGAATTCTTGGCACTAGAAAATACAAATCAAGCAAACATTGTTGGCATTAATGAGACAGGGAGGGGGGATACTTAATGATCATAGATCATTAAGTATTCCTACCCCCCTCCCTTTTATAACAAAGAAGAGTAGAGACTGGAAATGACTGTGTTTGTGTGTAGTTCATTCAAAGGCCTTGAGGTTGTTTGGTGAGAAATGGTAGTTTGTGGGGCAACGTGCACATTTAGGTATTGCTATAGACCAAGCTGTGCCAAGGTATGAGAAACTGCATGGTAGAAGAATTAGTAGCGCGTGGGAAGCGGTCAAGGAGTGTTTGCAGGAGTTATAACTGACTGCATTTCCAGAGTCAGGAGAATACGTGGTAGTTTACCGGACGGTCATCCATTTCAGACCATTGCAGCGGCGTGAAATGGATGACCATAACCAGTGCCGGAGTAAGGGGCGGGCTGACTGGGCATCCGTCTGGGACGCCAAAACTAAGGCCAGCACTAGGGCCTTAGAGCTTTGTTATCTATTGAAAATGCTGTTGGTCAGAAAATAGACATGAGTGAAAGAATAAAAGCTTTCGCAGATTTAAAATCAAGAAAAAATATATCTAAATTATAACGGATTAAATTAAAATTACAGTGTAAAATCAATATTTTTGTTTGTAATCATTTTGATTTGTTTCTTTTTCATGTAGTAGATCTGAGTGAATAAAAATGATAAGCAGAAATAACGAGGTTATGAAATTATTAATAATTTGAGAAAATACTTATACTTACAATTAGAAAGTACTTAGATAAGTATAACAATAAAAATAAATAAAAAAAACTCAGGGCACGCACAGAGTCTGTCCGGCGCACGAAATTATCTTGATCCGGTACTGACCATAACTTTAATGCCCGAGCTAGATAAAAAGAAAACGCTATGGAACTTATATCGTGTGAAACGTGATAAGCAGTCAAAGAACATGCAATACAAAGAACAAGCAGTACAAAGAACATGCGAGGTGAAGACAGAATATGAAAGGAAGTTAGATGAACAGTTAACGTTCCTAACAGACCCATCAATCTAATGGGTCTGTTAGGAACGTCCACTGTTCAACTGTAGATGAAAAGATAGAAATGGAAGAGGATTTAAAATATTGCAAGAATTGATGCTAACACGAAAATGAATTTGGATCTCAGTAGTCGTGTTAAAGGAGTGTGCTAGAATTAGCTATGCTCTAACATGGTTGTTTAATTTCTGTCCCAACACGAGCACAATTCCGTTTAATAAGTGGAAGGAGGGCAGAATTATTCCAAAATACAAGAGTGGAGCTAAAACTAATGCAGCCAATTATAAACCAATCTGTATCTCTGGAGTAGCTATTCAGGTATTAGAGAAACTGGTGAGATACCGCATCCAAGTTAGCCTTGTTTTACCGATCATCTCATATTTTACTACAGAGTGACTGAGGACTTGAAAGAGATGGATACACAATGATTTTTTTTAGATTTTGCAAAAGGCATTTTACGCAGGAGTTTATTATACAAGCTCAAAGGGATGAGTATGCAAAGTAGGCTCGTCGAATGGGCTGGATCGTAGTTATCTGACAGGTATCAGAGTGTAGTGTTTGGAGGAGCTAAACCTAAGAGAATGGCGGTGATTAGTAAGTACCACAGAGTTCTGTCTTTCAGCCATTCCTGTTCAACTTGTTATCGACGACATTTGAGATGGTCTGGAGAGAAACATTTGATTCTATGGGGATGATGGTAAGTCGGATCGAGTGATAAGAAACATTTCTGATGCAAAATCCTTGCAGGACTTGAACAGACTGATTCTATGGGAGATATTAATGAAAGTCAATTTAATGTTGCTAAGAGAAAGATTATGCATTTTCATCTGAAGACATTGCAGACTGAGTCTTATGCTAATGGATGGAAATTTGCTGCAAGTTATTGAGACTCAGTGGTAATGATGGACAGTGAGTTAATACTTAGAGGCCAAATTTCCAAAGTGGTTAACACATCAAATCGGATAACTGCAAGGCTGAAGAGAAACTAATTTATTAAATTATTTTACAGTTTACAAAGTTGACATCTAGAATACTCTGCTCACATATAGTCACTTGGGTTTCATGGAGATGAGGAAACCGTGAAAAAGTCCAGTATCGACTAACCAAACTCATATCTTGCTTGCAGAACCTTGCATATGATAATGATGACAGACTGAAGGAGTATGGGAAATAGAAGGAGGGTAGGAGAGGAAATATGACAGAAATATACAAATTACTAAGGGACTCTTACGGGGGGAACTTTGCAGTTCGCATGTTAGGCGAAGGATGGGGGAGGTCTGGTTTCTTTTCATGGCGTGTAGTGAGTGAATCGTAAATTGCCATCGAACAGTATGACATCCGTGATTGCTTATGAGGAGGGATACGATGGAAAGTGGGACTCAAACTAATAGTCTGTTGTTTACAAGGCAGATATGACATCCACTCTGCCAACCAAGCCAGATATAACCCTTTGCAACTTTCTATTGGTAGGCCTGACATAACACGATTTCTATGCATACTAATGGAAAATGATTCGGTGATTGAATATTATAACACGCACCTGCAAAGAAATCGCAATACATGATCAGTGCAGCAACAGTAAAAAATAAAATAAAAAGGATCCCTAAAGCCGCAGAAAAAGAAAAGAAGAATGAAACTTGTTTATAACCAATTCGGCCCGCAGTAAAAATCATCACGGCTGTTACAAGAGCGCTTTAAAATCCAAGCACCTGATCGGGTGGAAAAACAGCTGATTCTTCAAATTTAACGTCTCTGCACGTGTTTATGTTTGCTGTAAAATTGCTAATCGTCTGCCAGCTCGAGAAGTGACAAGGGAGTCACAGTCTGCTGGTCAGTAGGCTGACGTCACCCACCACGAGTCCACCTCCTCTTCAATTTCACGAAACTTTGAGGGTTTGGGGGTCGTGACGAGCCATCCAAAACTCGTATTCACCTAATTGCACTGTTAATGACGGCAGAACTGATGAGGGCACGTTAAGGGGTGCTGCAGTGCGTGGCTCCAACGCGTAATTGAAAGATTTGCACCGTCATTATACTAGCAGTTGGCACCCCTTAATAGTTAACGTCTTTCCCCTCCCCGTGGACAACACGGTCAATTGTTGCTAAATCATTGCCAGCATTCACTGCAGTGCTTCCAGGTTGACCCAACTTATTACGCATGTCCTGGACTAAATCACGTGACTGCGTTGCAACCCTATTCTCTTAGCTAATGGTATAACTTGCTACAAAGGTCATCTACACTTCTCGCAACGCTTGTTCACGTCCTTGTGCGAGGAAAATTTCTTAAATTGTTTCTCCAGGTGATTGGGAAGCCACATACACGAAAGATTTAAAACAGCAATTTGGATTACTTATGGTAGCCGTTATTATTTAGCATTACGTGGAAAGCAACTAAGAAAAAGGAAGGCCGTGTCTATTAACTGACTGAAGAGTTTGCCTGTTTGCGATTACAAAACACACACAGAGACATGAAGAATTAAGTCACTGAAAAACTTAACACCATAGAACTCTCCATGTCCTAAATAATTTTCTTGAGAATTTCAAGTCGTAAGAATGGTCTTAAAAATGAAATAAGAAATAAAAGTCAAGTGCAAGCTGCAGAAATGGAGTTCCTAAGACCGCTCGCAGGCTAAAAATGAATAGACAAGAAAAGAAATGAAGAAATAAGAAAACAATTATCCATAAGTAACATCATAGAAAGTACTATATGAATGATGGCCAAATATTGCTTGGAAATATAAACCAAAGGGACACCGATCAAGAGGAAGACCCAGGAGGAGATGGGCAGAAGACCTTAAACCCTTGAAAATGTTACAGGCAAACAATTTCCTAATACGGGAAGCCAAGAAGAAGAAGAAGAAGAATGGGCTTAATCCCAGAAGGAAATTTTAAATACGATATCAATAGACCATGTTTCTCAAGGAAACAACCTACAGTAGGAAGCTCCTAAGCCGATGTGTGCTCTCTCGCCTTCCTGCCAAACAATGGCCAACCATTAAATCTTATATAAGCTAATAAATAAATGCACTCATAAAATTATATTTATTTATCTAGACATATTGCGTATATTATTTTGCGAAGCATGAAATATTATATAAAAAACATAGACATATCGCTATTCGTCTGGAGAACGGTTGTTTTGAAAGTATGCTATAAGGTTTTTTTTTTCCTTTTTACATGATTTACTTAATATTTTACCCATTATCACCGTTTCTTTTTTTTTTTTTTTTTGCTAGAGAAGCAAATTAGGTGATATTACACCATTTAGTTGGTAGATAAAGTTAATCGCCCGGTGTGATATCATCACCTAACCACGGAAATTACTTTGCTAATGGAAAGATCTAGATATCCAACTGGAATTTTGTTCAGGTGAGTTTAAAATAGGATTTATGTTTTATTGAGTATCAGTCTAATTATAACCGAAATCTGGTATGCAGATTTTTAACAGCATTACAGAGGCGGGGAAAATGGAGAAAATGTTTAATTAGAAGAAATAAGAGATTTCCGTGTTGAGCTGATTTTCTAAACTGTATCAGAACAAGATATCAGAATAATATTTTTATTTCTGATTAAGGAAACCCCATCCTTCCTTTTCTATTACGAATATCATTACACAGCAGAAAGCATCATTTGTTTTCTGCGATATTCCATGGCATGAGCGATGTAGTTGCTTTCTTCACCACTAGGAGGCCAACTCGGATTTTCGTTTTTTTTTTTTTTTATCTCGGTTATACATCCTCTGAAAACAGCACGCGTATATGAAAAGAGCTGCAAAAAAGAGGTCGTTCTCTCACACCTTTAATTTGTCGCCCCCTCCCTCGCAGCTGTCACCCCCGGTGTACCACATTTACCTAATAAATAGGACCCATCAATTATTACTAAATTGGCTCTGCAATAAACCCTCGCAGAACATTCATGCATGCCTTTCTCGCAGTTTCCCCACCCTATTTTGGCGTAAAACGTCACATTACGCACGTGTTTTATAACGCCAAAATGATGGATCCTTTTGTTAGTTGCCACACGCAACGGCAAAGAACGCACCCAGTACTCGCAGACGACAGACACTACCTCTAAATAGCTAGGCCTAATTAAATGCTTCTTAAAGTAGATGTATTGCCGGCCGTTAGTGGACAACCTATTAATTGACGCTCTCATGGCGATGTTTACTTTAGGGCCCACAATAAGGCGCTTGCTATATTCTGCAAACAAGATACAAAAGGTAGCTAATCACGACATTTAAACTACCGTGCATCTTTTTGAGTACCTCCCTGCGTGGACAAAACACCTCGTCTTGCTACGCCCTGTCGCTTGAAATGAATGCGTTTCGTCCCCTCTTTCGCCTAAAGTTCACTATTAAGCAGACGAGTGGCGTAGTTATCATCATATTTACGAGTTTTCTGAGTTGCCAGTGGGCTACCTATTCATACACTTT